>NC_053429.1:42323220-42548279 GCF_007990345.1 Gossypium hirsutum
GTTGCTTTAAAAATCATATCTTGAGTTTCACAACTTGAAAATCAGTTTCGTAATTTTTCCCTGAAACTAGACTCATATTCCCATCTACATATTTTTTTCTAGAATTTTTGGTCAGGCCAATTAGTACAGTTTATTAGTCAAAGTCTCCCATGTTACAGGGATCGACTACCCTGACCTTTGCGCATTACGACTTGGTTATCTCCTTGTACATGGCTCCAATACTGTTGCCGTTTGTTTCTATAGAAACTAGACTCAGAGAGGAATCTATCCATATATGGTATGACTCCTAATTATCTCTGGATAATTTGTAATGAATTTCCAAAGTTGGAACAGGAAATCCAGAAACCGTTCTGGCCCTGTCTCACGAGAACCTGAATATCTCTTAACATACTATCCGTATGATTGTTTCGCTACTTTCCTATGAAAGTAGATTCATAAAGGTTTGTTTACATAATTTATTCACTATTTAATTCCCTTTCTACTATTTTTAGTGATTTTCCAAATCTACATCACTGCTGCTGTCAGCATCTGCCTTTAAGGTAGACTTTACCTATTTCATGGTTTCCATGATTCAACTAGCCCTTTTTGCATAAATAGCACAATTTATGAAAGTGATTAACCATCCCCATGGCCAATCCTTGTCAAGCATATCCACACCAAATGATTATAACAATATACTCAAACATATATAAGCCATTTTCGCATGGCTATCCAAAATTTATACATGTCCAAAGGGTCCACGACCCACAACAAACGGGTAGTCCTATACATGCCATTTCGAAGTTCAACCAAAATTGTACCAAAAAGGGGCTTTGATAGTGTGGGCGACTTTGACCTCAAGATCCGAAGTCCGATAGCTGGAGAACCAAATCTATAAAACAGAGGAGCAATGAAACGGAGTAAGCAATTTATGCTTAGTAAGTTTTGAGCAAGGAATTCCAGCACAACAAAAGTATAGCATTCATATAGCTAAACGGATAATTTCATATGCACAAATTTACGATATCGTACTTGCTTCACATTATCAACCCTTATGTACATACACAAAAGATCAACTCAGCCAAAGGCCGGTAGCTCGTTTATCCACTGAGCGAATACTTATTTGTAAGGACTCAACTAAATTCGAGCACATACGAAACATACCTCAATGTTGGGATGTTTCGAGAGTATTAACTGGAATTTTACAGCAAGTTCATTCATTCCCAAATCACGTACCTTCGGAATTTAACCGGATATAGCTCCTCGTTCAAATGCCTTCGGGACATAGCCCGGTTATAGTAATTCGCACAAATGCCTTCGGGACTTAACCCGGATTTAGTAACTCACACAAATGCCTTCGGGACTTAACCCGGATTTAGTAACTCGCACAAATGCCTTCGGGACTTAACCCGGATTTAGTAACTCGCACAAATGCCTTCGGGCTTAGCCCGGAATTAGTATCTCGCACAAATGCCTTCGGATCTTAGTCCGGATATTGTCACTTAGCACAAGCCTTCGGGACTTAGCCCGGACAGCATTCAAATAACCATGCACATTTAACAATAAATCATGGCCCATTCGTATTTCATTTTCGTTAGCAAAACTCAAACACAAGACATTTATCATTCTTGCAAATTCGGCTCAACAGCCACACAAAGAGCATGATTTTAATTTGCTCAAAACATGATCTAATCACATCATAATTTAAGCTCTTTTACTCAAGAACTTACCTCGGGTGTTGTCGAACGATTCCGATAGCTATTCGACCACTTTTTCCTTCCCTTTATCGGATTTAGTTCCCCTTTGCTCTTGAGCTTAATTAAACAAATAAATTGATTTAATCATTTGAGCATCGAAAAGAGGAACACAAGGCACTTAGCCCATATTTATACATTAGACATTAAAGTCACATATGTACGGAATCATGAATCAAACTCAACATTTTAGCTAATTTTTCCCCCTTGGCCGAATATGCATGTCTATTTTGGGGCCGATTTCAACACTTAATACATTCTACAAGTATGGTCACTTGTATTGACTAAACACCCTTTTGTTTCAAGTTCAAAACTTGGCTAATACACACATATACACACTAGTAAAGCATCCTCTCCGTTTCCATCAATTTAACACATGCATTGCTCATTAACATGCAAAAGTTATATTCGGCCTTAGCACACAACTTGCTAGCCGATTCTTCTCCATTTAGCAACCAATGCACATATGTGCTCACTCAAGAATGCTAAAAAGGAGGTTCAAGAATCATCAAGCCACCATCACATGCATCATTAACAAGCTTCATATTTAGCATGCAATGGCATTAACACAAACTCCACCTAGGCCGAATCTTAACTCATCCTCATGCCTCATCACCACAACATCAAACATCAACCAAGAATGATGCATCCATGGCCGAGTGTCATTTCCATCACATAGCAAGATTTAGACCATGGGCTAGGTAGAACTCAAGCTAACAACTAAAACATGCATGCATCTCATGGAACATCATCAAACATACCTTAGCCTAGCTACATGCATGACCGAACCTCTTCAACCTTTCTTCTTCCTTCCTCCTTAAAATTTTTGGCCAAGGATGAACCAAAGGATGAGCATTTTTTTTCTTTGTTTTTTTCTTTCTAGTTTCGGCTAAATGAAGATGAGAAAGGATGAACAAAAATTTTCTCCTTTCTTTTCTTTAGCTCACGGCAATGGGGGGGAAAACAACTACACACATTTTTTTTTTGTATTCATCATACTCCTTTTCATTATTTTATGCCCATGCCCCTTATTTTATTTTTTTCCTACATACCTCACTAGGCCAACATGTTCCCAACATGTTTCCACCCATAGCATGGCCAACCACTAGCTCAAATTTTGGGTAATTTGACATGCAAACCCATCATTTTCACAACATGCATTAATAGACCATTTTAAATTAGCCTATCATATTTTCACCATGTCTCATATCAATCCCTATTTAATAATTTCTCATGCAATTGGCAAAATTGGAGAATGAAACTTCCACATACTCATGTACACACATAATAAGCATAGAATATGGAAATCAATTATTTTTATGACTCGGTTTTGTGGTCCCGAAACCACTTCCCGACTAGGGTCAATTTTGGGCTGTCACAACTCTCCCCCACTTAAGAAATTTTCGTCCCCGAAAATCTTACCGGTAAATAGGTTTGGGTATCGTTCTTTCATCGAGCTCTCGGTTTCCCAAGTAGCTTCCTCAATCCCGTGTTTGAGCCATAACACCTTCACTAACGGAACCCTTTTGTTTCACAACTCCTTCACTTCACGAGCTAGGATACGCATCGGCTCTTCTTCATAACTCATATCGGCTTGAATTTCAACCTCTGATGGGCTAATTATGTGCGATGGATCAGATCGATAGCGTCGAAGCATCGAAACATGAAAGACGTCGTGAATCTTTTCAAGCTCAGGGGGCAAAATCAATCTATACGCAACCGAACCAACTCGTTCGGAGATTTCTTACGACCCAATGAATCTCGGGCTCAACTTGCCCTTACGGCCAAACCTGAGTACCTTTTTCCAAGGCGAAACTTTAAGGAACACTTTATCTCCCACCTGATATTCAATGTCCTTTCGTTTCAAATCCGCATACGATTTTTGACGATCTGTGGCTGCTTTCAGACTTTCACGGATTACCTTTACTTTCTGTTCGGCATCCTTAATCAAATCAACTCCGAAAATTTTACTTTCACCGAGCTCGGTCCAAAACAATGGTGTACGACATTTACGACCGTACAAAGCCTCGTAAGGTGCCATCTTAATACTTGATTGAAAACTATTATTGTAAGCGAATTCAATCAAAGGTAAATACCGTTCCCATGAACCACTGAACTCGAGGATGCAACATCTCAACATATCCTCAAGTATCTGAATTATCCGCTCAGATTGACCATCGGTTTGGGGATGAAAAGCAGTGCTAAAATGCAGCTTGGTACCCAAAGCTTCTTGCAATTTCCTCCAAAATCGCGAGGTGAATCTCGGATCTCTATCCGACACGATAGAAATAGGTACCCCGTGTAATCTCACAATCTGAGAAACGTATAATTCAACTAGTCTATCCAATGAAAAATCCATACACACGGGGATAAAGTGAGCCGACTTAGTCAGTCTATCGACAACAACCCAAATCGCATCCTTCTTACTTGTTGACAATGGCAGTCCAGACACAAAGTCCATTGTGACTCGATCCCATTTCCACTCGGGTATCATGATCGGCTGAAGTAATCCTGAAGGCACTTGATGTTCCGCTTTCACTTGTTGACATATTAAACATCTCGAAACAAAGTCGGAGATGTCTCGTTTCATACCATGCCACCAAAACAAACGTTTCAAATCGTTGTACATTTTCGTACTCCCCGGGTGAATTGACATTCGGCTACAATGGGCTTCCTTCAGAATCATCGAAATGAGTTCTGAATTCCTTGGAACACACAAACGACTTCTGAACCTCAAACAATCATCATCATCAATTTGAAACTCCGATTCCTTGTTCGGAGCACACTCAGCCCGTTTTGCAACCAATTCATCATCAACTTTCTGGGCTTCACGAATTTGATGAATTAATAATGGTTTGGCTTTTAATTCAGCTATTAACACATTGTCGGGTAGAACAGACAAGTGCACATTCATCGCTCGTAAAGCAAACAATGACTTCCGGCTTAAGGCGTCCGCAACCACATTAGCCTTTCCCGGGTGGTAATCAATGACAAGCTCGTAATCTTTCAACAACTCAAGCCAACGTCTTTGTCGCAGATTTAAGTCTCTTTGAGTCATCAAATATTTGGGACTTTTGTGATCCGAAAATACATGGCACTTTTCACCAAATAAGTAATGTCGCCATATTTTTAAAGCAAATACGATGGTAGCTAGTTCAAGATCATGGGTCGGATAATTTTTCTCATGTGGCTTTAATTGTCTCGACGCATAGGCCACAACTCGACCTTCTTGCATCAATACGCAACCCAACCCAAGTAGGGATGCGTCACTATAAATGACAAACTCTTTGCCTGATTCGGGTTGCACTAAAATTGGAGCTTCAGTCAAATGAGTTTTTAGTTGATCGAAACTTTTCTGACATTTCTCCGTCCATTCGAACTTAACATCCTTTTGAAGTAGGTTCGTCATTGGTGTGGCTATCATCGAGAAACCTTTGACAGATCGTCGGTAATAATTGGCGAGCCCCAAAAAGCTCCAAACTTCGGTAATATTTCTTGGAGGCTTCCAGTTAAGCATGGCCGAAATTTTGCTCGGGTCAACTTGAATACTCGATGCGGATACCACATGACCCAAGAAGCTAACCTCTCTTAACCAGAACTCACACTTACTGAACTTAGCATATAACTGCTTATCCCGCAAAATTTGCAACACTAGCCTCAGATGCTCAGCATGTTCGGTCTCATCTCTTGAATAGACCAAGATGTCATCAATGAACACAACTATGAACCGATCCAAATATGGTCTGAAGATCCGATTCATCAAATCCATAAATACCGCAGGGGCATTAGTGAGCCCAAACGGCATCACTAAGAACTCGTAGTGACCATATCTCGTTCTGAAGGCAGTTTTGGGTATGTCCGAATCTCGAATTCGCAACTGATAATAGCCCGATCTCAAATCTATTTTTGAGAACATTGAGGCTCCCTTCAGTTGGTCGAACAAATCATCGATACACGGTAACGGATATTTATTCTTTATCGTCACTTTATTCAGTTGACGATAGTCAATGCACAACCTCATGGTTCTGTCCTTCTTTTTTCACGAACAATACTGGTGCACCCCAAAGTGAGAAACTTGGTCGAGCAAAACCTCTATCCGTCAATTCTTGCAACTGAGCTTTCAACTCTTTTAACTCGGTTGGTGCCATACGATACGGAGCTATCGGAATCGGCGTAGTCCCAGGTACAAGCTCAATACCAAACTCTACCTCTCAAACAGGTGGTAAACCCGGTAATTCTTCAGGAAAAACATCCGGGTATTCACAAACCACCGGCACAGATTCGGGTTTCTTGTCTAATTCTTTGTCATCTAGTACATACGCAAGGTATGCTTCGCACCCTTTTCTTACATATTTCTGGGCCAACATTGCTGATATTACAGCTGGCATCCCCTCCAAGTCCGTAGACTCAACTCGGATTACTTCGTTATTTGCGCACCTCAAATCAATAGTCTTGCTTTTGCAATTCACAACCGCATCATGCGCGGTCAACCAATCCAAACCAAGAATAACATCAAATTCATCAAACGGAAAAAGCATCAAGTCCGCCGGAAAACAGGAACCTCGAATTTCTAGGGGACATTTCTTACACACTTTGTCGACAAGCACGTAGCGACCCAAGGGATTTGACACCCGAATTACGAACTCAGTAGACTCAATAGGTAAAGTCTTACTAGATGCTAAGGTTTCACATATGTAAGAATGAGTAGAACCAGGGTCAATCAAAGCAATTACATTAGTATCAAAGAGAGTAAAAGTACCGGTAATAACATCAGGCGAAGAAGCATCCTCGCGGGCACGTATAGCATAAGCTCTAGCAGGCGCACGAGCCTCGGATCTGGTCGTAGCATCTCTAGATCCTCTCTGACCACCACCAGCATTGCCCGTATTTCCAGATGGTCTACCTCGAGCAGTGGTAGCACCCGGTTTCCCACTCTGATTTACATTCTGTTCAGACAACCTCGGGCAATCTTTAATGAAGTGGTCAACCGATCCGCACTTGTAACAGGAGCGGTCAGGGAATCTACAACTCCCCGAATGCCATTTACCGCAATATCGACATTTCGTTCTGTCTCGACGTTCATTCCCAACACTGGCGACCGAAGTGCCTCGTGTACCCAAGGGGGTCGATCACGATCTCGTCTAAAAAGGCCCGAAGTGCCTCTCGACCAGCCCACATCATCTCGAAATTTCTTCGATGCCTGTTGAAGAGACTTTCCCGAAGATCTTTTACGAAACTCTCCAGTTCCCTCATCAACTTTTTGTTTTTCTTTTCTAAGCTCTTCGGCTTTACAAGCTCGCTCGTCCAGTACTACGAACTCTCGTATTTCAAGAACGCCAACGAACATTTTTATATCTTCATTCAACCCATCCTCGAAGCGTTTACACATGATAGCCTCGGACGAAACACATTCCCGAGCGTATCTACTAAGTCTAACAAATTTTCGCTCGTAATCAGTAACTGACATGGAACCTTGCTTAAGCTCAAGAAATTCCTTCTGTTTTGATCAACAAATCTCTGACTGATATACTTTTTCCGAAACTCAGTTTGGAAAAACTCCCAAGTTACTTGCTCTCGGGGCACAACAGAAGTCAGAGTACTCCACCAATAGTAGGCAGAATCGCGTAGCAAGGAGATAGTACACTTTAGGCATTCATCGGGTGTACAAGATAGCTCATCGAGTACCCGGATAGTGTTGTCCAACCAAAATTCAGCTTGCTCGGCATCGTCGCTATCCGTAGCCTTAAATTCAGTAGCCCTATGTTTTCGAATTCTGTCAACTGGGGGCTTATTTGACCTTATTTGGTCAGTTACCGGAGGTATTGTAGGTGCGGGGGTGGTATTAGTCGGGAATGGAAGTTGTGGAACAGCCGTATTAGTTCGAATGTATTGGTTGAACCAATCATTCATCACGCTATAGAAAGCTTGTCTAGCTTCCTCATTCGGGTTACTAGCATTAGGTTGAGAGTCCGCCGGCGCTGTCCCTTGTGCGGGAGCAGGCGCTACACTCTCAAGATCATCAGCTACCTCTCGGTCGGGATCGGGATCCATTACTATAAATAAACACATTTACAATTGTCAGAAATCACCACACTATCAAGTAATCACATAAAATGGCATGTATAGCTAGACCCAACGCATTACGGTAGTCCTAGAATTGACTAAACCGTAGCTTTGATACCAATCAAATGTAACACCCCGAACCCGAGACCGACACCGGAGTCGAACACGAGGTGTTAACAGACTTTAAACCCCTTATAAAAATATTTCTCAGACACTGCCAATCTGCGTACTAGTCGCTTTAAAAATCATATCTTGAGTTTCACAACTCGAAAATCAGTTTCGTAATTTTTCCCTGAAACTAGACTCATATGCCCATCTACATATTTTTTTCTAGAATTTTTGGTCAGGCCAATTAGTACAGTTTATTAGTCAAAGTCTCCCATGTTACAGGGATCGACTACCCTGACCTTTGCACATTACGACTTGGATATCTCCTTGTACAGGGCTCCAATACTGATGCCGTTTGTTTCTATAGAAACTAGACTCAGAGAGGAATCTATCCATATATGGTATGACTCCTAATTATCTCTGGTTAATTTGTAATGAATTTCCAAAGTCGGAACAGGAAATTCAGAAACCGTTCTGGCCCTGTCTCACGAGAACCTGAATATTCCTTAACATACTATCCGTATGATTGTTTCGTTACTTTCCTATGAAAGTAGATTCATCAAGGTTTGTTTACATAATTTATTCACTATTTAATTCCCTTCCTACTATTTTTAGTGATTTTCCAAATCTACATCACTGCTGCTGTCAGCATCTGCCTTTAAGGTAGACTTTACCTATTTCATGGTTTCCATGATTCAACTAGCCCTTTTTGCATAAATAGCACAATTTATGAAAGTGATTAACCATCCCCATGGCCAATCCTTGTCAAGCATATCCACACCAAATGATTATAACAATATACTCAAACACATATAAGCCATTTTCGCATGGCTATCCAAAATTTATACATGTCCAAAGGGTCCACGACCCACAACAAACGGGTAGTCCTATACATGCCATTTCGAAGTTCAACCAAAATTGTACCAAAAAGGGGCTTTGATAGTGTGGGCGACTTTGACCTCAAGATCCCGAGTCCGATAGCTGGAGAACCAAATCTATAAAACAGAGGAGCAATGAAACGGAGTAAGCAATTTATGCTTAGTAAGTTTTGAGCAAGGAATTCCAGCACAACAAAAGTATAGCATTCATATAGCTAAACGGATAATTTCATATGCACAAATTTACGATATCGTACTTGCTTCACATTATCAACCCTTATGTACATACACAAAAGATCAACTCAGCCAAAGGCCGGTAGCTCGTTTATCCACTGAGCGAATACTTATTTGTAAGGGCTCAACTAAATTCGAGCACATATGAAACATACCTCAATGTTGGGATGTTTCGAGAGTATTAACTGGAATTTTACAGCAAGTTCATTCATTCCCAAATCAAGTACCTTCGAAATTTAACCGGATATAGCTCCTCGTTCAAATGCCTTCGGGACATAGCCCGGTTATAGTAATTCGCACAAATGCCTTCGGGACTTAACCCGGATTTAGTAACTCGCACAAATGCCTTCGGGACTTAACACTTAACCCGGATTTAGTAACTCGCACAAATGCCTTCGGGACTTAACCCGGATTTAGTAACTCGCACAAATGCCTTCGGGCTTAGCCCGGAATTAGTATCTCGCACAAATGCCTTCGGATCTTAGTCCGGATATTGTCACTTAGCAGAAGCCTTCGGGACTTAGCCCGGACAGCATTCAAATAACCATGCACATTTAACAATAAATCATGGCCCATTCATATTTCATTTTCGTTAGCAAAACTCAAACACAAGACATTTATCATTCTTGCAAATTCGGCTCAATAGCCACACAAAGAGCATGATTTTAATTTGCTCAAAACATGATCTAATCACATCATAATTTAAGCTCTTTTACTCAAGAACTTACCTCGGGTGTTGTCGAACGATTCCGATAGCTATTCGACCACTTTTTCCTTCCCTTTATCGGATTTAGTTCCCCTTTGCTCTTGAGCTTAATTAAACAAATAAATTGATTTAATCATTTGAGCATCGAAAAGAGGAACACAAGGCACTTAGCCCATATTTATACATTAGACATTAAAGTCACATATGTACGGAATCATGAATCAAACTCAACATTTTAGCTAATTTTTCCCCCTTGGCCGAATATGCATGTCTATTTTGGGGCCGATTTCAACACTTAATACATTCTACAAGTATGGTCACTTGTATTGACTAAACACCCTTTTGTTTCAAGTTCAAAACTTGGCTAATACACACATATACACACTAGTAAAGCATCCTCTCCCTTTCCATCAATTTAACACATGCATTGCTCATTAACATGCAAAAGTTATATTCGGCCTTAGCACACAACATGCTAGCCGATTCTTCTCCATTTAGCAACCAATGCACATATGTGCTCACTCAAGAATGCTAAAAAGGAGGTTCAAGAATCATCAAGCCACCATCACATGCATCATTAACAAGCTTCATATTTAGCATGCAATGGCATTAACACAAACTCCACCTAGGCCGAATCTTAACTCATCCTCATGCCTCATCACCACAACATCAAACATCAACCAAGAATGATGCATCCATGGCCGAGTGTCATTTCCATCACAGAGCAAGATTTAGACCATGGGCTAGGTAGAACTCAAGCTAACAACTAAAACATGCATGCATCTCATGGAACATCATCAAACATACCTTACCCTAGCTACATGCATGGCCGAACCTCTTCAACCTTTCTTCTTCCTTCCTCCTTAAAATTTTTGGCCAAGGATGAACCAAAGGATGAGCATTTTTTTTCTTTGTTTTTTTCTTTCTAGTTTCGGCTAAATGAAGATGAGAAAGGATGAACAAAAATTTTCTCCTTTCTTTTCTTTAGCTCACGGCAATGGGGGGGGAAACAACTACACACATTTTTTTTTGTATTCATCATACTCCTTTTCATTATTTTATGCCCATGCCCCTTATTTTATTTTTTTTCCTACATACCTCACTAGGCCAACATGTTCCCAACATGTTTCCACCCATAGCATGGCCAACCACTAGCTCAAATTTTGGGTAATTTGACATGCAAACCCATCATTTTCACAACATGCATTAATAGGCCATTTTAAATTAGCCTATCATATTTTCACCATGTCTCATATCAATCCCTATTTAATAATTTCTAATGCAATTGGCAAAATTGGAGAATGAAACTTCCACATACTCATGTACACACATAATAAGCATAGAATATGGAAATTAATTATTTTTATGACTCGGTTTTGTGGTCCCGAAACCACTTCCCGACTAGGGTCAATTTTGGGCTGTCACAAACTCTCTATCCTGTGACTGTCCTTGTTGGGATTAATTCATTCTTCTCGTTGGTCACAACCGTCATGCCTCCTTTCTTAGGGACAACCTGTATTGGACTTACCCAAGAACTGTCAGAAATAGGATAAATAAATCCAGCATCTAGAAGTTTAATTACCTTGGCTTTAACAACTTCCTTCATGTTGGGGTTCAATTGTCTTTGAGCTTGCACACACGGCTTGTATTCATCTTCTATCAAAATTTTATGGGTGCAAAAAGAAGGGTTGATTCCTTTAATGTTAGAAAATTTTCAAGCTATGGCCTTTTTATGTTCTTTTAATACTTGGATTAATTCCTCTTTCTCCTTGGGTTGCAAGTTAGAAGCAATAATAACTGGTAATGTAGAATTATTTCCAAGGAATGCTTATTCCAAGTGGTTTGGTAATTGTTTAAGTTCCAGTTTGGAAGGCTCCTCAATAGAGGGTTTTTGCTTAAGTTCATCGTTTATCTTAATGCCCTCATATTCTACTTGTATTGAAGAATGCTCATTAGGTTCATCATCTGTCTCCTCTTCTTGAGCTAGATACAGTTCCGTCGTCTCCTTCTGTACAATTTCCTGAAAAAGAGTCTTGACTAGTATGATCAATAGAGTCAATAACATAACATGAATCATCCTGTTCCCTAGAGAACCTCATAGCATTATAAATTTTAAAGATAATCTCCTCGTCACCTACTCTAAGTACCAATTTACCGTCACCCATATCGATTACAGCCCTAGCAGTGGCTAAAAATGGGCACCCTAAAATTAAGGGTACTTGCACATCTTCATCCATGTCAAGCACAACAAAGTCAACAGGAAATATGAATTTATCTACTTTCACAAGTACGTCTTCTATAATACCCCTAGGATATTTAATAGATCTATCGGCTAATTGAATACTCACCCTAGTAGGTTTAGGTTCCCCAAGACCAAGTTCTTTGAAAATTTTATATGGCATCAAATTAATGCTAGCGCCTAGATCAGCTAGTGCTTTCTCAACATTCAGACTACCAATTAAGCAAGGGATAGTAAAACTTCCTGGATCTTTCAATTTGGTTGGCAGCTTGTTTTGGAGTATGGCTGAGCACTCCTCGTTGAGTTCTACTATAAGTCCTCGAACTTCATTTTATTTATTAGAAGCTCTTTCAAAAATTTTGTGTATGTAGGCATCTGTGAGATGGCTTCAACAAAAGGTAAGTTGATATGTAATTGCTTAAAAAGTTCAAGAAACTTACCGAATTGTGCATCAATATGATCTTTTTTAAATTTTGCTGGGTATGGAACTGGTGGTTTATATTTCTTCGGCATTGGTTTTTCACTATTTTCGGGTTTTTCTTCCCCCCTTTCACTTACCACGACTTCTTGTGTTAACTTCTTTTTAGATTCTGCTAACACTTTCCCACTCCTTAGTGTAACTGCTTGTACATGCTCTTTTGATTTGGTGTTACTAAGTAAACTTCCTAGTGGTCTTTTCGAAATCAATTTGGACAGCTAGCCTATCTGAGTTTCGAGCCCTTGGATCGACGCTTATTGACTTTTAAGTGCTGTCTCAGTGTTCTAAAAACGGGTTTCTGACACCAATATAAAATTTGAGAGCATCTCTTCAAGGTTTGGCTTCTTTTCCTGTTGATAGGGTGGTTGTTGAAAACCTGGGGGATGTTTTGCTCTTTGATTTCCTTAACTACCCCACGAGAAATTGGGGTGGTTTCTCCAACCTGCATTGTAAGTGTTACTATATGGGTTATTTTGGGATCGAGAGTTATTGTTACCTATATATTGGACTTGTTCCTCATTGATGCTAGGGTTGAAGGGTTGATACTCTGTGCATGCTCCTCCTCCATTCGTCTCGCACCTTATTACTGGATGTACCTGAGTAGAACCAAGTAAACCATCAATCCTTTTATTTAGAAGTTCTACCTGGTTTGACAGCATAGTAACCGAATCGGCGTTATAAACGCCTGCTGTTTTAGTTAGCATAGTCCTCATGACTTGCCCCTAATAGTTATTCAGTGACATCTCCTCTATAAACTCATAGGCATCTTCAGGTGTTTTATTATTGATGGTTCCGCCAGCAGCTGCGTCAACCGTTTGTCGAGTCGAAGGATTTAGGCCATTATGGAACGTTTGGACCTGTAGCCAAAGCGGTAACCCATGGTGAGGGAACCTTCTCAGTAAGTCTTTGTATCTCTCCCATGCATCGTAAAGAGTTTCTAAGTCCATCTACACAAACGAAGAGATATCATTATGTAATTTAGCCGTTTTAGCCGGTGAAAAATATTTTAATAGAAATTTTTCGGTTATTTGTTCCCAAGTAGTGATTGACCCTCGTGGTAACGAGTTCAAACACTGTTTAGCTTTGTTCCTCAATGAAAAGGGAAACAACCGAAGACGTATGGCATCATCAGAAACGCCATTGATTTTAAATGTGTCGCATAGTTCCAAAAAGTTTGCTAAGTGAGCGTTGGGATCTTCATCCTGCAAACCATCAAACTGAACAAATTGCTGTATCATTTGAATAGTGTTAGGTTTTAGTTCAAAAGTATTTGCAGCTATAGCAGGTCTAACTATGCTCGATTCAGTTCCTGTTAAAGAAGGTTTAGCATAATCATACATAGTGCGTGGAGCAGGGTTTTGATTAATCACAATTGCAGGAGGTAGCTGATTGTCTTGGTTTTCAGCCATCTCTTCGGTCGGGGGTTGAGTATCGTCCTCTTGCTCGTTCTTTGTGTATCTTAAGCTTCACCTTATTTCCCTTTGGTGTTTGTGAACTCTGTGATCGATTTCTTCGTCAAAAAGTAGTGGTCCTGACGGGCTTCTTCTAGTCATAAACTATGAAAACCTGCCAAGAGAAAGAAAAAGTAAATTTATAAATAATAAAAATAAAATTAAATTGCAAGAGAAATAAATTGCTAAAGTAATAAAAATTGAGGGTTCCTAATATCTTAGTTCCTCGGCAACGGCGCCAAAAACTTGATCGCATAATTTTGTGATAGGTTTTAAATATTTATAATTAATCGTTCTTGAAACTAACTATTATCGCGATGTATGCAAGTGCACCTATCGAGCAGTAGTATAGTTTTAGTAAGACCGGATTGTCAAACCCAAAGGAACTAAAAGTACTAGTAATTACTGTCTTTTTATTATCTAGCTTAAGAATAAAGAGGTTTTGTTTTAACTAACTAATTATCTAAACTAAGAATTCACAGAGACTGGTATTGAGGAATTACTTTTGGGAAAATTGACTGAATTAAGATAATACCTAAGGAAAGATCCACCTAGACTATACTTGTTATTCTGGCTTCGAATCAGACGATTTATTCATTTAACTTGTTCCGTAGAGATCCCTAAGTTATGTTATTATCCCTATTCAAGACTAATAACGTCTAATCCTTAGATTGAATAATTGAAACCTTGTTCTAATTAACACCCTATGTTTGGATTAACTCGATCTATGGATCCCCTTATTAGGTTTCACCCTAATCTGGCAAAATCTTGTCACCTTATGTCTAGGTGTGCAAATAGGTCCACTTAATTCTGATAAATGTACTCTTAGACAGGGTCTATTCCTCCTCTGAATAAAAGCTTATCTTGAATCAGTATCCTGGGATATCAAAATAAGAATTAAGAACATATAATTAAGAACAAGTTAAATATTTATCATATAATTCAGAAAATAATAACAAGATTCGTCTTAGGTTTCATTCCCCTTAGGTATTTAGGGGTTTTAGTTCATAACTAAATACGAAAATATCTCAGAATAGTAAAGAATACAAAACATAAAGAAAACCCAAAACTCCTGAAGGGGAAATTGAGGAGAGATCTTCAGTCTTGATGGTGAATCCGGCTTCTGAGATGGATCAATCGGCTTCCTTGGAGTAATTCCTTACTCCCTATTCTCCCTCTCCTTTTTCTTCCTCCTCTAGGGTGTATTTATAGGCTTTGGAATGCCTAAGAGCCCTCAAAATTAGCCTTTTCTGAATTGGACTCAACTTGGGCTTAGTAGGGACATGCCTGTGTGCAAATACTTCAGGTCGTGCTCGAGCCTGCAAAATTGACATGGCCATGTGGTCTACCCGTGTGAAGAGGTCCAGGCCGTGTTGAATTCGTACTTTGGCCCATTTTCTCCGTTTTTGGCCCGTTTCTTGTTCCTTTCGCTCTCCTATGCTCTCCTAAGTATAAAACATGAAATTAAAGCATTAGGAGCATCGAATTCACCAATTCTAATAGGAAATCATCCATAAAATGCGTTAAACATGGGGTAAAAATATGTATAAATTACTGTTTATCAATTTTCTTTCATAAATATGAACTAAACCCCCTAAATACCTAAGGGGAATGAAACCTAAGACGGATCTTGTTATTATTATCTAAATTATATGATAAATATTTGATTTATTCTTAATTATGTGTTCTTAATTCTTACTTTGATATTCCAGGATATTAATCGAAGTTTTGATGTGCTTATTCAGAGGAGCAAAAGTCTCGGTCTAAGAGTAGATCTAACATAATTAAGCAGAGTTGATTGCACGCCTAGAGATAGGGTGACAAAATTTTGCCAGATTAGGGTGAAACCTAATAAGGGAATCCATAAATTGAGTTAATGCAACACAAGGGGTTTTAATTAGAAAGAGATTTCAATTAATCAACCTAGGGTTAGACATTGTTAGTCTCGAGAGAGATAATAATATAAATTAGGGTTTTCTACGGGTCAAGTCAAATGAATAAATCGTCTAATTTAGAGTCAATAACAAGTGAAGTCTAGGTGGATTTTCTCCTTAGGTATTGTCTGAATCATTTAGTTTTCCCAAAAGTTATTTCCCCAATTCACTTTCTGTGCATTCTTAGTTTAGTAATTAGTTTAGATAAAACAAATCCCTTTATTTTTAGGCTAGATAATAAAAAGAAAGTTAATACTACTACATTTAGTTCCTTTGGGTTTGACATTCCGGTCTTGACATAAGCTATACTACTGTTCGATAGGTGCGCTTGCCTTTGTTGTGATAATAGTTAGTTTCCAAGAACGGTCATTCATAAATTATAAAAGTTATCACGATTCACATCAATCAAGTTTTTGGCGCCGTTGCCGAGGAACTAAGATATTAGGAACACTTAATTTTTATTACTTCAACCATTTATTTTATTGCAATTTAAATTTTATTTTGATTTTTGTTACTAAAATTTCTTTTTCCTTCTAGTAGGTTTTTATCGTTTATGACTAGAAGAAACCTGTCGGGACCATTACTTTTTGATAGTGAGATCGATCGCACAGCTCGTAAAAACCAAAGAGAAACAAGGAGAAGCCTAAGTTACATAGAGAAAGAGCAAGAGGACGATATTTCCATCACAACCGAGGAGATGGCTGAAAATCAAGAAAATCCGCTACCTCCTATGATTGTTGCTGATCGAGTAAATCAGAATCCTGCTCTACGCACTATGTATGATTATGCTAAACCTACTTTAACAGGAACTGAGTCAAGTATAGTTAGGCCTGCTGTTGCTGCAAATAATTTTGAACTAAAACCTAACACAATTCAAATGATACAACAGTTTGTTTAGTTTGATGGTTTGCAAGACGAGGACCCAAACACTCATTTGGAAAATTTTCTGGAATTCTTACGACATTTTTAAAATCAATGGCATTTCTGATGATGCCATTCGCCTTCGATTATTTCCCTTTTCGTTGAGGAACAAAGCTAAACAGTGGTTGAACTCATTACCACGAGGGTCAATCACTACTTGGGAATAAATGATCGAAAAATTCTTACTTAAATATTTTTTGCCAGCTAAAACGGCTAAATTGAGAAATGATATCTCCTCTTTTGTGTAGATATATCTCGGAACACTCTATGATGCACGGGAGAGATACAAGGATCTTTTGAGAAGGTGCCCTCACCATGGATTACCACTTTGGCTACAGGTTAAAACTTTTCATAATGGCCTGAATCCTTTGACTAGACAGATGATTGATGCGACTACTGGTAGGACTAGCAATTATAAGACACCTGAGGAGGCTTATGAATTTATAGAAGAGATGTCACTGAATAATTATCAGTGGCAAGTCATGAGGACAAAGCCAACAAAAGTAGCCGACACTTTTAACGTTGATTCGGTCACCATGCTCTCTAATTAGGTAGTACTTTTGAATAGAAAAATTGATGGTTTACTTGGTTCTTCACAGGTTCACCCAGTAATGCAATGCAATGCAAGTGGAGGAGGAACAAGCAATTCAGAATACCCACCTTATGGCCACAACATGGAAAACGAGCAATTAAATTATATGCGTAATAATCCTTGACCTCAAAATAATCCTTGTAACAAAACTTATAATGCAGGATGGAGGAGCCAGCCAAATTTTTCATGGGGAGGCCAAGGGAATCAGAGACCACCACCCCATCCGGGCTTCCAACAAAAACCTTATCAGCAAAGGAAAAAAAGCCGAACCTTGAGGAGATGCTAACAAAGTTTTCCTCGGTGTCAGAAACTCACTTTCAGAATACTGAAACAACACTTAAGAATCAACAAGCATTGATCCAAGGGCTTGAAACTCAGATAGGATAGCTCGCTAAACTAATTTCTGAATGACCACAAGGTAGCCTACTGAGTAACACTGAATCTAATCCAAGGGAACAACTCAATACGATTACCATTCAAGATAAGGAGGGGTTAGTTGAACCTAAACTAGAACCGAGGCAAGGAATTATGGTAAGTAAAGGTAAAGGTGAGACGCACCACAATGAGAAAAAATCGGTAAGTAGAGATTACAAACCTTGTGTGCCATACCCCATGCGACAAGGAAATACCATACAGATGAACAATTTGGTAAATTCCTTAAACTATTAAAGAAATTGCATATTAACTTACCATTTATTGAAGCTCTTTCACAGATGCTGAACGCAGTTAAATTTTTAAAGGAGCTTTTAGCAAATAAGCAAAAGTTCGATGAGGTGTCATATGTGGAGATGAATGCAGTTTGCTCAGCCATTTTACAGATTAAGCTGGCCAGCAAATTGAAAGATCCAGAGAGTTTTACAATTCCTTGTTTAATTGGTAGCTTAGATGTTAGTAATGCTTCGGCTAATTTAGGGGCTAGTATTAATGTCATGCCCTATAAAATGTTTAAACAACTTGGTCTTAGGAAACCTACACTCGCTAGGATAAGTATTCAATTAGCTGATAGATCTGTTAAATATCCAAGGGGAATTATAGATGACGTACTTGTAAAAGTAGATAAATTTATATTCCCTGTTGATTTCGTTGTGCTTGACATGGATGAGGATGTTGAAGTGCCTTTAATCTTAGGTCGTCCATTGTTAGCCACTGTTAGGGCTATTATTGATGTGGGTAATGGTAAATTGGTACTTAGAGTAGGTGACGAAGAGATTATTTTTAAAATTTATGATGCCATGAGATTTTCTAGGGAACAGGATGACTCATGTTATTTTATTGACTCTATTGATCATGCTACTCAAGATTCTTTTCAGGAAATCGTACATAAGGACACGATAGAACTGTGTCTTGCCCAAGGAGAGGGGGGTGGATGATGATTCTCAGATAGGAATCGAACTAAATTCCAATGAACCCTCCCCAAAACTAGCAGAATATGAGGGTATTAAGGTAAACAATGAACTTAAGCAAAAACCCTCTATTGAAGAACCTCCCAAACTGAAACTTAAACAATTACCGAATCACTTGGAATATGCATTCCTTGGAAATAATTCGACATTACTTCTAATTATTGCATTTAACTTGCAACCCAAGGAGAAAGAGGAATTACTCCAAGTATTAAGAGAGCATAAAAGGGCCATAGCTTGGAAAATTTCTGACATTAAAGGGATCAGCCCTTCTTTTTGCACCCACAAAATTTTAATGGAAGATGAATATAAACCATCTGTGCAAGCCAAAAGACAAGTAAACCCCAACATGAATGAAGTTGTTAAAGCTAAGGTAATTAAACTCTTAGATGCTGGAATTATTTATCCTATTTCTGACAGTTCTTAGGTAAGTCCAGTGCAAGTCGTTCCTAAGAAAGGAGGCATGACTGTTGTAGCCAATAAGAAGAATGAATTAATCCCAACAAGGACAGTCACAGGTTAGAGAGTTTGTATTGACTATAGGAAGCTGAATGATGCCACGAGAAAAGATCACTTCTCCCTTCCATTTATTGACCAAATGTTGGAAAGATTATCAGGTCACATGTACTACTGCTTCTTAGACGGACTCTCTGGCTATTTTCAAATCCCAATAGCTCCTGAAGATCAAGAAAAGACACAATTTACATGTCCATACAATATGTTTGCTTATTGTAGAATGGCTTTTGGATTATGTAATGTTCTTGCTACTTTTCAGCATTGCATGACGGCCATTTTTTACGAACTCGTAGAAGACATCATGGAGGTATTTATGGATGATTTCTCAGTTTTTGGTAACTCTTTCCATCTTTGCCTTAAAAATTTAAAACGAGTCTTAATAAGATACGAGGAAGGAAATCTTGTGCTCAACTGGGAAAAATGTCACTTTATGGTTCAAGAAGGTACTGTGTCAAGACATAAAATTTCTAGTAAAGGGATTGGGGTTGATAAATCTAAAATTGAAGCCATTAAAAAACTACCTCCCCCTAAATCGGTTAAGGCTATTAGAAGCTTTTTAGGACATGCTGGGTTTTATAGAAGATTTATTAAAGATTTTTCTAAAATAGATCAGACTTTGACTAAATTACTATAAAAAGATGTGTCTTTTAATTTCGATCAGGAATGTTTAGAAGCATTTAATACTTTAAAGGATAAATTAACTAAAGCTCCAATTATAATTGCACCTGATTGGAATTCACCTTTTGAACTAATGTGCGATGCAAGTGATTTTATAGTAGGTGCAGTTTTAGGACAACGAAGAGATAAACGTTTTCAACCTATCTACTATGCTAGCAAAACTTTGACAGCCGCACAAGAAAACTACACCACCACGGAGAATGAGTTGCTAGCTGTGGTTTTTGCATTTGATAAATTTAGGCCATATCTAATATTATCTAGAGTTGTCGTTTATACTGACCATTCTGCTCTTCGCTACCTTTTAACTAAGATTGATGCAAAACCCCGACTCATTCGATGGATTTTGTTATTGCTGGAATTTGACTTGGAGATTAAGGATAAGAAAGGAACCGAAAATCTCGCGATTAATCATCTTTCCAGGCTTGAAAATTCAAGTACCAAAGAGCTAGATGAAGTTGAAATAAATGATTCATTTCGTGAAGAACAATTTTTTGCCATATCTGATTTTGAGGTACCCTGGTTTGCAGACATTGCAAATTTTTTAGCCACTAACATTATCCCAAAAGGGTTGACACATCAGCAAAAGAAACGATTCTTTACTGATGTGAAAAACTACTCTTGGGAAGACCTTTTCCTTTTTCGTATATGCGTAGACCAAGTTATTAGGAGATGCATTACAAGGACAGAAGCATTGAAGAACTTGGAACATTGCCACTGAGGACCGACTAGAGGACATTACAATGGGAATAAGACCTCACATAAAATACTCAAATCAGGTTTTTATTGGCCCATTCTATTCAAAGATGCCAACAAGTATGTTACTTCTTGTGACAAATGCCAAAGGACAGGTAATATCTCCAAACATGATGAAATGCCTCAGACATATATGCTTTCATGTGAAATATTTGATGTTTGGGGTATCGACTTCATGGGTCCATTCCCTAGTTCATTTGGGAATAAATACATCTTAGTAGCTGTTGATTATATGTCCAAATGGGTTGAAGCCCAAGATTTAACTACTAATGATGCTAGAGTAGTAGTACGTTTCTTTAAGAAACTTTTCTCTTAATTTGGAACACCTAGAGCAAACATCAGTGATAGGGGTACTCATTTTTGTAACGCCTAATTTGACAAGATCCTTAAGAAATACGAAATTCACCACAAAACAACTACCCCTTACCACCCCCAAACTAGCGGCCAAGTCGAAGCGGCAAATAGAGAGCTTAAACGTATTCTAAAAAAAATAGTAGAATCGAACAGGAAGGATTGGGCGATGAAAGTAGTTGATGCTTTATGGACTTATAGAACTGCTTTTAAGACCCCCATAGGAACATTACCTTACAGACTTGTGTATGGAAAAAGTTGTCATCTACCATTTGAGTTAGAACAAAAGGCATTTTGGGCTATAAAATTTCTAAACCTTGATCCCAAACTTGCAGGTAAAAACAGGTTGATGCAGCTAAACGAGTTAGATGCGTGGCAAACCAATGCATATGAAAATTCACGCCTATACAAGGAAGCAACGAAGCACTACCATAACGCTTGTTTAAGACAACGCAAGCAATTTGAAGTTGGAGATCTTGTCCTGTTGTATAACTCGAGGCTCAAAATTTTCCTTGCGAAGCTCAAATCATGATGGTCAGGTCCTTTCGTGGTCCAAGCTATCTTTCCATATGGCACAGTAGAGGTAAGTCACCCATCACAAGGCACATTCAAGAAAATGGACATCGCCTCAAACTCTACAATGGTGAGAATTTCTAAGACGATAAAGAGGAGCTACGGTTCCATGAACTTCCCTGAATATACCCATAAGGTAGAGTCGAGCTTAGACTCTAAATAAGCTCTTCTCCGGAGGCAACCCGAGTACTAACAATGTTGATTTCTTTAAATTTTTGTTTTTAACATCTAAATCATTAACTGAGTCCTTAAACGCAGGTTTTCCAAATTCACACGACAAGGCACACAGGCGTGCCTTCGGTCGTGTGCCTACTACGGGAGGTGACACGACCGTGATACGGCTGTGGGAGAACAAAGCAAATTTTTTTCCCAACACGGGATTCGATACATTGCCACGGCCATGTGACATGGCTGTGGGCAATCCTGCCAAAACAACATGGGCGTGAGACATGCCCGTGTCTATTAACCGTGGTCAAAACTACCAAATTAGCACGGGCGTACGACACACCCGTGTTATCACCCGTGGTCGAGACTGTCAAAAGAACACAGGCGTATGCATTTATACACGGGTGTTGGAAAAGTGAACCACATCGCGCACGATCGTGCGATACGACCATGTGACCACACGGCCTATACAAACAGGCGTGTCCTTAGGCCGTGTGGTGATTCCTCATTTCATGATAAACACGGGCTGGACGCGAGCCACACGAGCGTGTGACACGACCGTGTGAGACCAGTATTGGGCGACACGACCGTGCCTCTTTTAAACTCGTTTTATTTTTATTTTCTTTACTTTTATTTCTATTAATTTTTGAAGACTCATGTTTTATATCTTTAAACTCTACCTATCTTTATGGTAATCATCGAATTATTACCTTAATTCTCCTTCACAGTAGTGTCTTCTAATTTATCCTTCAGAATCATGCCTTTTCTTTAGCTTTATCTTTAGCTCTCGCTGTAGCTAATCCAAAGATTTCATCCACAATCTCAGGGTAGTTTCACTTCTCTTCCTCTCTTTCGATATTATATTTATATCTCTATTATATATACTTGTACATTGAAGACAATGTACATATTAAGTGTGGGGGGTTATTCATATCATTATCAGAAAAATCCCTGAATTTTGCCTTATTCTCAAATAATCTTCTCATATCATTATTAGAATGAATTTTGATTAATTTATGATTTTTATTGATATGTCTTGGATTAAAACATAGGCATTCATGCATTGATTGTTTAAACTTTAGGGAATTAGAGAATCAAGCAGGATAAGTTGATTTTTTAGAATTAAAATTTTTACGTTCCCTCAAGTTTAGGTATTATCTTGAGCTGAAATTCACAGGTTTAACATCAAAAAGCCATAATTTTCGTGAGATCTTGAGCCTTTAGAGCATATATCATTCCTTTCATGCTCACTTTTATTGATATGTGTTAATATTGAATTGTTATTCTAGAACTTGTTTGATTATGCATGTCAAGACCACACCTTTGATTTGATATGTCAAGATGATAAAGGCACTTAGGTTTAACCCATTCACTCCATAAAAGCCTACCTTCATAATTAACCCTTAGTGAACCACCTTGAGCCTAACAAGCCATTAATTGATTTACCCTCAATATTAACCCATAACCTATTATTGTTGAAATCCCCCAATTAATTTGATCCCTATTTTTGTCGAGATTCGATTTGAATAAATCACTTATCTAAGTTTAATTTTTAGCAAAGTTCTATAATATTTGATTTGTTCTTAAATTTTTTTTATGAAATTATGTAATGCTTAGATTAAAACGATGTTATCCATGAAGAAAAGCTCAATTAGAAATGTAAATTGTCAATTGTAGTATTATTCTAGTTAGGTAATTTTTCAATTCAATCTCGATTCTAACCTTCTTTTTCAGCTTGTGACCACACCCCCTAACCAATGCTAAGTTACAACCCTCTAAAGACCTTTTGATTGATGTATCATCTCAATATATAGTGGTGGAGATTTGATTTTCACGCAAGCTTATGGTAATAACTTTTCATATTGATTGATGAGTGCTTAATTTGTTGTCCTTAAACACCTCGAGTGATTTGAGTGAATCTTTAGTAAGGATGTTGAATTATGTGATATTTTGAATCAAAGCTAATTACTTGGATGAGGGGAAAAACCTATGCTTTCGCAATAAAATGCTCAACTTGGAATGCTTGAAACTTTGATGTCCTTCGAGTTGAATTTTCAATGTATGATTACTTATGGATTATTTTGAGATACTATTGATGAGAATCATAAGTTGAGAAGAATTTATTTTGATTGTGAGGTGAGGATTTTTCTTGAGGACAAGCAAATGCTTAAGTGTGGGGGTATTTGATAAACCGTAATTTATACATATTTTTATCCCATACTTAGAAAATATTTGGATGAATTATCCTTAGATTTGGTGAATTTGATGCTCCTAATCCTTTAATTTCATGGTTTATACTTAGGTGAGCACAGGAGAGTAAAAAGAGCGAGAAACTGGCCAAAAAAGGAGAAAATAGGCCAACGTGGGAAATCAACATGGCCTGGACTTCCTTACATGGGTAGACCACACGCCCGTGTCTATTCAACAGACTCGCACACAGGCGTGTCACACTAGCGTGTCCCTGTCGAGCCCAAGTCTAATCCTATTTTGAAAGGGCCACTCTTGAGGGTTTTGAAGCATTCTAAAGCCTATATAAACACCCCAAGAGGTACCTAGAAAAGACACACGGAGTAGGAGGCAAGGAATTACTCGAAGGAAGCCGGTTGATCCATCTCAGAAGCTGGATTCACCTTCAAGACTGAAGATCTCCCTTCAATTCCCTTCAAGAGTTCTTAGGTTTTCTTTATGTTTTATTATCATTATTCTTTTGAAATGTTTTCTTTCATAAATATGAACTAAACCCCCTAAATACCTAAGGGGAATGAAACCTAAGATGAATCTTGTTATTATTATCTGAATTATATGATAAATATTTGATTTGTTCTTAATTATGTGTTCTTAATTCTCTCTTTGATATTCTAGGATATTAATCCAAGTTTTGATGTGCTTATTCAGAGGAGCAAAAGTCCCTGTCTAAGAGTAGATCTAACATAATTAAGCGGAGTTGATTGCACGCCTAGAGAAAGGGTGACATAATTTTGCCAGATTAGGGTGAAACCTAATAAAGGAATCCATTAATCGAGTTAATGCAACACTAGGGGTTTTAATTAGAAAGATATTTCAAATTAATCAACCTAGGGTTAGACGTTGTTAGCCTCGAGAGAGATAATAATATAAATTAGGGATTTCTACGGGTCAAGTCAAATGACTAAATCGTCTAATTTAGAGTCAATAATAAGTGAAGTCTAGGTGCATTTTTTCCTTAGGTATTGTCCAAATCATTCAGTTTTCCCAAAAGTTATTTCCCCAATTCACTTTCTGTGCATTCTTAGTTTAGTAATTAGTTTAGATAAAACAAATCCCTTTATTTTTAGGCTAGATAATAAAAAGAAAGTTAATACTAGTACTTTTAGTTTCTTTGGGTTCGACATTCTGGTCTTGACATAACCTATACTACTGCTCGATAGGTGCGCTTTCCTTTGTTGTGATAATAGTTAGTTTTCAAGAACGGTCATTCATAAATTATAAAACTTATCACAATTCACATCAATCAAATTCAAACCTTTAAATTAAGAGTTATGTTAGTCTGGGTTTTAGGGACTAAATTGAATAAATTGAAAAATTTGTATGAATTGAAAATTGATTGTGAATTAGTTGATAATTGATAATGCTACATGTTTTATCTTAATCCATAGCTAAAGTGAACCCAGATTCATCAAAAGGGAAAGGAAAATCCAAAGTCATCAACGAGTAGCTTAGAATCTTGATTTGTATTTCTATAATTTAGAACTTAATTATTTATATCATATCCATGATATACTGCATTACATGGTAACGACGTGAATTGGTAATAGCCAATTGAGGTGAGTTTCTATAATGTAAGTTAAATATCAAAATATGGACTAAATTGAATAAAGTACAAATTGTAGGATTTATTTTATATATGAGAATTGGCATGAAAATGTCTTGAAATATGTTATATGTGTTATGAAATCGTGATATTTTGATGAATTGTGATGATCAAATTTTAAATTGAACTTTATATAACAAATCAAAAATTGAATACCTTATTAGTTGTTAAGACCGAGTCGATTATAATTGGCATGCCCTTGGTTAGGTTATTGATTGAAAACAATAATTGCTGGGCAATCTGAGGTTGTAGATTATAAATTGAGCCATTTTTGTTGGGCAATCTAGTGTGACAGTTTATTCAGATTGAGAAAACCATCATTCTCGGGCAATCTGGAGTGGTGTATATACTTTCTTAGCGTCATCGTTACTGGGCAACCCGGGGTCATAGACCCGTGTTTCTGTTTTAAGTCCATGTTGGTTAATAAATTTATAAATGATTGAATTACTTGATTGATATGTGGAATGATATATGAAATGGAAATGCAATAAACAACATGACTTGAAAATGAGCCTTGGGGTCTGATTACGTATTAATGAGTCAATATGTTCAGAAACGATATAAAATATGGTATGAGATGAGAAGTATGAATGTATATAAATGCTAAAGACAAAAAATGATGAATATAAATGTAACTATATATACTGACTAAAATGAATCAAATAGTTTATAGAATTGTTGAGAAATTGCTAAACTTGTAAGCAAATTAAATGAGTTAGTAACTGAAATTGGTTGTATACTTGCCTTTGTGAAAGTGAAAATGGAAGTGTCTTATATAGAATTTTATGGAACTAGATTAAGAATTGAATCTAAGCATGTTGCATAAGTTTCTTTACCTTGACTAGAATCATAGATTTACCATTGTTGTATTTTCTTAGTGTACGATTTTGTTTTCTCCATGCGTAGGTGAAGTAGATTCTCGATCGATTCATGCAGACATCTCAGCATCCAACCATTAATCCCTAACTCAACACAGTTTATATACTTTTTGTTGTAATTATGGTGGCATAAACCTAAGTTAGGTTAAGTTTATTTTGATTCTAAATTCTTGTATCTTTTGAAGTTGGTATGTTAAGGTATAGATTTGGCTAAGTGACATATTTTATTTATAAGTCTTTGGTATATATGTTCTAAATGGTATGAGTGCTTCATATGTTAAAGGTTGGTTTATTATAGGTATGTATGCATAAGTTTTTTAATGTTATGCATTATTTGTTTAAGTTATGAATGATAAGGTACCAGCCTAGTTTAGTTAATGTAATTCATATGTTTAAATTGGTATTAGCTTGTTTCTTATAATAGGTAACCATTATGTAACACCCTTCACCCGTATTCAATGCTGGAATAGGGTTACAGAGTATTACCAGACTTATAACACATATAACTGTACTCTTCTAATGAATTCAATCAATTCATACAATCATCATTCAATCTCAATCAATTAGTCCCTTATAATAGCCTATGAGGCCTTAACATGTTTTAGGAGCGGTTCGGGACTAAACCGATAACTTATAAACTTTCATAAAACTTTGAAAATTTTTCTCAAAGTAGAGTACACATGCCTGTGTCGGCAGGCCATGTGTCTCACACGGCCACTAGACACGCCCATGTCACTAGCCATGTGAAAACAGGGGGTACATACTAACTTGGGTCACACGGCCAACCATACGCCATGTGTCTAGCCCGTATGCCCTTTGAAGTGGCCACACACGCTCATGTGTAAGGCCATGTGCTAGGCCATGCCAACCTATAGGGTATACTGAATTGTACAACACGGCCAAGTCACACGCCCATGTGTGAGATCGTGTGGGGTATACTGACTTCATTTTAATTTTAACACTAGGGGACACATGGCCGTGTAAAATGACCGTGTGTAACATCACCATGTGTCACACAGGACCGAGACACATGCCTGTGTCTCTGCCTATGTGGACAAAAATAGGCTATTTTCAAAGCCATTTACCACCCTATTTTTACATACCTGTACAAACATAATTTGCAACATTATATAACTCGACAGATAGCTAATCCACAACATCTTATACACATATTATACCAATTTCAATCATGCTTTATCAACTTACTTCAATAGAAAAATTCATACACTTCATAAATTCAATATTCAAACCATATGACAACTGAACATGGTATTCAAATACCTAAATTACATTTAAGCATTTCCCATTCATTTACCTATCACATATCAAGGCAACATTTTCATATTTCCATTTCCATCTTCTACGAGCCAAAACATACCATATTTGAATAAATATATGCAACCAAAGCATTATACCATGTTAAGCCAAATCACATGGCTTTAACTTATAGTATAAATTGAACCGAAATCCCCTTCTCAAGTGACCATAACTATCATTTTTATAACTAGCCTATACATGCCATATTTACAAATATCCATAAGTTCAAAGGTACCAATCGACAATTGGATAGTGTGATACGCAACTCTGACTTATCCGAATCAAGTGAGCTATCGAACCTCTATAAAACATGGAAAAGAAATAGAGTAAGCTTTACAACTTAGTAAGCTCGTATTATTCAAATTTTAACTTACCATTTAAAAATAACCGAACAATTAAACAAAGTATATCAAATTCACTAGCCAAATGCCTATACACAAGCATTCATCAACAAGTTAGTCACATAAGTACATGTAATCATTCATTATCTTAATTTAATACTTAATACATTGTATCATTTCAAATTCATATATCATGTACATCATTTTTAACATTTCACTCTCAATCATATAAACAGTAATTCATTCAATAATAGCAACCTCATCCTTTTAAATAGTATTTCATTCATATAACAGAATTTATGTGACAGCCCTAATGTGACCCTAGTCGGAAAGTGGTTTCGGGACCACAAAACCGAATCATAAAAACAATTAATTGTTATATTCTATGCTTATTATGTGTGTACATGCATATGTAGAAGTTTCATTCCCTAATTTTGCCAATTGCATGAGGAATTATTAAATAGGGATCAACATGAGACATGGTGAAATATGATAGGCTAATTTTAAAGGGCTTATTAGTGCATGTCAACACAAGGGTGGACTTGCATGTCAAATTGCCCAATTCCCTTATAGTGGCCGGCCAAGATAGATTGATGATGGGCAATATATTTGTTTGAATTAGATATTATAATAAGAAATTGGGTTATTAGAGATAAAATAAATTAAAGAAAGGAATTAAAAAGGAAAAAGATGAATAAAATAAGGGAGGAAGAAGGAGTGTTCATCCTTTTCCTTGTTACAATTGCCGTGAGTGAGGGAAAGAAAGGTGAAGAAGTTCGGCCATGCTTGTACCTAGGTTGAGGTATGTTTGATGTTATTTTTTTTAAATTCATGCATGTTTTTAGTTGTTAGTTTAAGTTCTACCTAGCCCATGGTTTAAATTTTTGCTATTGATGGAGATGATATTCAGCCATGGGTGTTGTCTTTCTTGGTTGGTGTTTTGATGTTGTGGTGATGAGGCATGAAGATGATTGAGCTTGAGTGTTTAATAAAAAGGATTGGATGTGAGAGTGTGTGAGGAGTAGAAATGATGGGTCTTAGCAACTTCATGAACGTTCGGCTATGGTGCTTAAATATTGTAATTGTGTTTAACCCTAGGATTAATTAGTTATATGGTTAGTATAGGTATGGGTGACCGAATATGAGAGCATGAATAGATGAAGAGTTTGGTGAATCGATATTTGGTGAATTGATATGTGGTAAATGTTAAGTGTTAAATGAAATGGAAATGATAGATTAATGTTGCACATTCGGCTATAGTTAGGCATGTTGATGATTTTATCTTGACTTAGATAATTAGGCATAAAAGGGTGGTAATGAGGTTGAAGTTGTTGAATGGTTAGTTGGGTAACAAATGAAGCATTCGGCCATATGGGGTAAAAAAAATGGGTCAAGTGTTCATGAGATGAAATTTTGTGATTAGATGAATTATAGGTGATAGTATAGATATACATATTCGGCCATCACTTAGGAGCTTATGTGATGTTGAGTTTAAAATTAGCAAAGGTGATTACCGAATGTCCAAGTATGCATATGCATGTGTGATTAGATTATTGATAGTATGGTAATTACATAAGGTTATTAGCCGAATAGCTAAGAACATAAGGTAGCAAGATGAAAATTTTACCATGTCGTTTCATATGTCATAAAATCATTAAAATGTGGATACCAATATATGTAGCAAAGCGGTTAAATGAGTTAATTTATTTGTTTAAGCTCAAGATTCTAAAGGAGAGGCGTCCAACAAGGGAAAATCGAAGGTCATCGAGTAGCCGACTTGGAACTATTTTACCTAACACAAGGTAAGTCATTAAGCATATCTTTGGTATTGATTTAAATGATCGTAATACCTATGCAACTGTGTTTAATGAGATGAAATGTATACAAATGTATATGTATGTAGAGATGAAATTGTCGAATGTAAAAAGGAAGTGAAGCATATATAGTGGCTGGTTTTCGGCACTAAGTGTGCGGGCAATAAGTGTTCACGGTTGTGAGATTGGCACTAGGTGTGCGAACTTGAAATGCATGGCACTAAGTGTGCGAGTTTAAAGTACATGGCACTAAGTGTGCGCGGTTGATTATTAAGCACTATGTGTGCGAACCCACTATATATTTTCTATAAATTATTTACATTAAGGGTGCGACTTTACCGAGTCGATTTTGGACAGCGGAAAAGGTAAGTACCTTGAGTTCATGGCTAATAGGCGCTATGTTTATATTTGGAGTTGAGCTTGGTAAGTTTTGTACCTATGTGATGATTATAGTTGAAGTCACGTACATAAGGTTCATCGTGGAATAGGTGAAAGGTCGTTTAATTGTATGATTGTAACGAAAATAAAATGATGTATGAAATATCAATGTAGGACTTGGTATGAGATTGAACCGTAAGGTTTAAGGAACTATGGTATAGTTCGGTATGGATGGAGTACTTAGCCTCATTTCATTGTTTCCTGTTGTGATAATTTTATTAATGGATGGTTGTGGAATGCTTATGGCTTACTGAGTTATATACTCATTCGGTGTTTGCTTGTCACCTATTTTAGGTTTCTTAGACTCGTCTTTTTGCCGTGCTCGGGACCGTCATCGAAGTCATCACACCGGCTAGCAACTTTTGGTACTTTCTTCTTAGTTGGTCTAGGAGAACATTTCGGCATGTATAGGCTATTATGTTTTGTTTGAAATTTGGTATGTAAAGTTTTAGCCATGCGAAAATGGCATAAATGTTCGTTTGGATTTGGTTCTATGATGCTTGGTCACAAGTCTTGGTAATTCGGTTGTGGTTGAGTATTGGTTGAGGTCTACTCGATTATTACGCCATATGTCATGGCTAATTTATTTTCGGTGTTAAATTCATGATTTGGTAATAGTGTAGTGGGGAGATGCTCGGTGATGATTATTCTTTGGCATGGCTAGTCATGGTCATAAATTGTGACATGTATGATGAATTATTAGTTAGATCAAGGAAAAATCACGAAATAGGCATACTCTGCTTTAGTAACAGATGCTGACAGCAGCAGTGTTGTGAGATTGAAAAATCACTGAAAAATAGTAGAAATGGAATTAAATAATGAATAAATTAGGTAATCGAAGCTTGATGAGTCTATTTTCGTATGGAAGAAACGAAACGACCATATGAACTTTATGTTAGGAGATAATTAAATTCTTGTGAAACAGTGCCAGAGCGATTTCTGGATCCCCTGTTATGACTTAGAAATTCACCGTAAATTTTATCGAGATAATTAGAGGTCATGCCTTATATGTACAGATTCGTTACCGAGTCTAGTTTCATTAGAGACAAACGACATAGGCATTGAAGCCCTTTACAGGGAGATATTTAAATCGTAAGGTACAGAGGTCAGTGTAGTCGAACCTTGAAACAGGGGAAACTTTAACAAATAAACTGTACTAATTGGCCCAACCAAAAATTCTACAAAAATTCCACCATATAGATATATGAGTCTAGTTTGGGGAAAATTTACAAAATTGGATTCCGAGTTTCATAACTCAAAATATGATTTTTAAAGCGACCACGATACAATAGCCAGCTTGCCTGGAACAAAAAAAAAATATAGGGGGAAATAAATGAAGTAAGCTGGTAACACCTCGTGTTCGATTTCCGGTAACGGCCATGAGTTCGGGGTGTTACAATTTATGCCTGTTGAACCTATTAAAATATCGATGGATATATGGGTGATACACACTAAATGTATTAATCGGTAATCCGTCAATTCATCATCGTATTTGCTCTTTCAAGCTATGATCGGTAAGCTCCTTCTGAGCTGATTAATAGTAAGCACTATCGAGCTGGAAACAGTAAGCTCTAACGAGCTGAGAACAGTAAGCTCTTATGAGCTGATATATGTAACGCCCCGTACCCGAGACCGTTGCCGGAGTCGAACACGAGGTGTTAACGGACTTAATTCGTTTACTTACACAGTTCATTTTTTTTAATTTCCAGACAAGCTGGCTAACTGCATCACGGTCACTTTAAAAATCATATCTCGAGTTATGAAACTCAAAAACTGATTCCGTAAATTTTTCCTGAAACTAGACTCATACACCTATCTTCAAATTTTTTTCTAGAATTTTTGGTTGGGCCAATTAGTACAGTTTATTAGTTAAAGTCCCCCTGTTTCAGGGTTCGACTACTCTGACCTTCATGCATTACGACTTAGATATCTCTCCGTACAGGGCTTCAATACTTATGCCGTTTGTTTCTAAAGAAACTATACTCGAAAAGGAATCTGTACATATAGGGTATGACTTCTAATTATCTCTGGTTAATTTATAGTGAATTTCAAAAGTCAGAATAGGGGATCCAGAAATCGCTCTGGCCCTGTTTCACGAAAATTTAAACATCTCATAAAATACGGCTCATATGATCGTTTCGTTACTTTCATATAAAATATATTCATCAAGGTTCAATTTCATAATTTATTCACTATTTAATTCCATTCCTACTATTTTTAGTGATTTTTCAAATCCACATCACTGCTTCTGTCAGCATCTATTTTTAAGGTAAACTTTACCTATTTCATGGTTTTCCATGGATCCACTAGAATTTGTCATACATAGCACCAAAATGATCGTGATTAACCATCCCAATGGCTAATCGTTACCAAACATTTCCATACCACTCAATGAACAACATACAAAATGATTATAATGCTATGCTCAAAATATATATAAGCCATTTTCGCATGGCCATCCAAATATACACATTACCAAAGTACTTGACTAACAACAAAGGGCAATCCTATACATGCCATTATCAGAGTTCAACTAAAAGAGTACCAAAAGGGCTTTGATAGTGTGGGCGACTTCGACTTTAACACTCCCGAGTCCGATAGCTGACGAACCAAAATCTATAAAACAGAGAATCAAAGAAACGGAATAAGCATTTAATGCTTAGTAAGTTTTGAGTAATGAAATTAGTTTCGACTAAAGTATAACATTCATATGGCTAAATGAATAACTTCATATATGCACATTCTCATAATCATACTTACTTCACGCTTCAACCAATATTTTCATGCACAGGGTATCAAACCTAACTAAAGGCCAGAAGTTCATTAATCAATTGAACGAATACTATTTAAAACGAATCGATTTTTCCGATGCATATACGAAACATACCTTATCGTTTGGATTTTATGAGCGTATTAATTGAAATTATTACAGCAAGATCTCTCACTTCCAAACCCAAGTATCTTCGGGATTTAGCCGGATATAACAACTCGCACAAATGCCTTTGGGTCTTAGCCCGGATATAGTCACTAGCATAAATGCCTTCGGGACTTAGCCCGGATATAGTCGCTAGCACAAATGCCTTCGGGTCTTAGCTCGGATATAGCAACTCACACAAATGCCTTCGGATCTTAGTCCGGATATAGTCACTAGCACAAAAGCCTTCGGGACTCAGCCCAGATATCATTCGAATAACCATGCACATATATCAATAAATCATGACACATCCATATTTCATTTTCATTACTAAAGCTCAAACACAAGACACTTATCACACTTACCAATTTCGGCTCAATAGCCACATACAAAGAGCATGATTTTGATTGGCTTTATAACATGATCTCTATACACATTCGGCTACCCGTCATAGGCATAAACTAATCACCTCAATATATAATTCAAGTAGAATCATTATATCACCGTTTATTTGTTATGCTTGTATGTCATGACTTAATCAAATCATAAACTAAGTTTCATTACTCGACGACTTACCTCGGATGTTGTCGAATGATTTCAACGGCTATTCGATCACTTTTTCCTTTCCCTTATCCAACTTTGATCCTCCAAGCTCTTGAGCTTAAGTTCAACAAATTTTAACTAGTCATTAATCGACTATTCAAGCATTACTTTCAGAATATAATACATATGGATTCGACTTTCACACATATAGTTTATAGTAAGCTTTATAAAAATCAATAATTAATTCATTAGAAAATTTTCATTAATGTTTACAATATAATTACAATTTCCTTATAAGCTGACTTCCTGAACGACAGTCACTAAAGTTTTTATAACTGGAGCTACGAAACTCCAAATCAATTGCCGTAAATGTTTCTTGACAGAAGACTCATTTATCTATTATCCATAAAATTTTCAAAATTTTTAGTTTAGCCCAACAATACCAGATTTTTCTTAAAGCTCACCTTGTTTCAATGTTTGACTAAACTGACTACTCTTCACTACGAATCAAATTTCTCATTATACAGAATTCAAAATATGTTCTCGTTTATTTCATTTGAAACTAGACTCATTAAGGAGTCTAAGCATATAAATTTCAACTTAGGGCCATTTTTTTACAATTTATACTGATTTTATAAAGACAGAACAGGGAATCTAGTAGTCATTTTGACTCAGCCCCACAATACTTCAAATATCTCAAGATCGGTAACTCTTTTGTTTTTATGGTTTCTTTTCTAAGAAACTAGACTCTTCAAGCTTTAATGACATAATTCATTTAGCCTCTAACTCAACTCCTACAATTTATGGCGATTTTCCAAAATCACCTTAATAGCTAGCTTAGCAAACCTTAATTTAACATATAATTGTTCATAACACAATTAAAGCATCCTCTCCATTCCTTCAATTCAAAGCACATACATTGCCCAATAATATCCAAAATCATATCCTCTCCATCTAACTACCAATTTTTTTCATCCAAATATCATGAACAACAACCATATTTCTCTTCTACTTCCTACCATGACCGAATGCTCAAGACACCCTACCATTTCAAGTTTGGTCATGGGTTAAGCAAAGAGCTTAATGACTAACTCAAAAAAAATGCTAGAAATCCAAGAATCATCCTTGAACTTACCTTGATTTAGCTAACCACCATAGCTGAATTTTTTCCAAGCTTTTTCTCTTCTAGTCACGGCAATGAGGAGCAAAGATGACAACTTTGGTTTCTCCTCCCATTACCACATGTTTTATTATTCTCAATTCCTTATTTTATTTTGTAAACTAATAATGCTAATAGAAAATACATATTATCATTCATGACCCATACCATGGCCGGCCACTAGCTATTATAAATGGAAATTTGACATGCAAACCCCTCATCTATATAACATGCATTAATAGGTCCTTATAGATTAACCTATCACCTTTTAAAAGTGCCACACATAAGTCCTATTAATTAAATTCACATGCAATCGACTAAATCGAAGCTTAAAACTTTCACACATTCATATTCACATATGTTAGACAATAAATATCATATTCAAATACTTCGGTGACTCGGTTTAGCGGTCCCGAAACCACTTTCCGACTAGGGTCAATTTAGGGCTGTCACAATATATCAATAAGCTCATACGAGCTACGGTGAGTCCGTAATACATGCAGGATCTCGACCTAAACTGTAACCTTAATGACATGTCACTCGTATCCTACGAATTCCTACGGTTCAAACGGAGCTCGGTAACCATCAAACCATATCAATAAGGCATTTGAATTTCAAGTAGATCATTTACTCAATTACATACATTAATTTCAAATAATTACAAGTATTTAAAAGTTCGATTCTAATTATACGAACTTACCTCGAGTTGCTCGAATGGAAATTATCGACTATTCGTCCACTTTTCCTTTTCCCCGATCTAATCCCGATCTCGGCTTAGCTTGATCTATATATTATCAAATTGATCACATTCAATATTTGATCTATTCAATTTAGCCTATAATTCATATTTTGACAAATTTACACATTTGCCCTTAATGTTTCACACTATTACAAGTTAGTCATTATTACATAAAATTGTAAATTCATGCAATTTAGTACAACCCATGCTTAGCTGAATTTTAATGGAGCCCCTAGGAGCCCATATCTTTATTTATTCACACTTTTACCCACATAATTTTACATTTTCTCAAATTAATCCCTTTTTGAATTTTTGTCAAAAATCACTTTACAAAAACTATTAATCTATCAATAAACTTTCATAATCTATCACCAACATCAAATTACTCAAGCATTCAATAATGGCAACATGATAAATCTTTAACAATTTCAAAAATTAAGGTATGTGCTAGCTAGAATACGAAACAACGATCTCAAAAACATAAAAATCATTAAAAAGGGATCAAAATACATACCTAATTGCTTAAATTTTGCATAGCCGAATGAAGAACCCTATTTTTCTTCTTATTCTTCTTTAATTTCAGTTATAAGATGATAATGGGGACCTTTAATTAACTTTGTTTTATTTATTTCATGTTTAATAATCAAATTACATAATTAACCTTTAATAATAAAGCATTTAATACACCTAAAATGTATCCATATAAGTCCACTAATGTTTTAAATGGTTTAATTATCTCTTAAGGCCACCATATTTAAAAACCAAAGTCAATTGACATCTTTTACAAATAAAACACTAATTTTGCATTTTATGTGATTAAGTCCTTTTTACCGACTTAAGCATTCAAATGATAAAATTATTTCACGAAATTTTCACGCATGCATATGGAAACACAGAAATTTACACATTTTTACATACCCTTTTTAACTTAAAATCATACAGTTTCGATAAAATTCTTGTGGAAAAATAATAAAAGTGCACTTAAAATATGAACATTTTGAATTTTAGTTAATTTTATAATTAATTTTGATGAATTTTGGTTATTTTCGACAGATTTGCACAAACGACGAAAAATGACTCGGCAGATACTGCTAGAAGCACAAAATCGAGAAGTAATTTGAAGTATCGAGGCGAACTAAATTTCAGGCTGAGACGGTCTAAAATTATATTTATTAATTCATAATATAATTAATTTTAATTTATATCCAATTTAATTTGGGTTAATAAATTATGATTAATTAATTATGAAAAAATGGTCCAGTTGAACCGAACCAAGTGAACCGAATAGCCCAAGAAATGGACAGCCCAAAATTGTCCCAAGAGTTGACCCAAATCAGCTTATTAGCTAATTATTTAAGCTTGCAAAGAGGTCCTTGAAGACTTGTTCAAGTTGCATTCAAACCCCTCTACAATTGGTGGCTTTGTAGATTTGCCCCAAGCCAATTTTAGCAAGGTTGAAACCATCAACCTTGCCACATGTGTAGCCTGCCAAGGGATAGCTCTTTGGCTGCTATTTTTAGCTAATTTTAGCAGCCACCTTCAGCTATAAAAACCCCCTTGGCTGATCATTTGACACACTTCAAATCATTCACATCTTTTCTCTCTTATTTGCCAATCTAAATTCTCTTGCTCTCTTGCTGATTTCCTCCCTTGGAAAAGGGGTGTTCATCAGCCATTTTGGAGCAACATTGAATTTTTTGTAGCAGCTTTGATCAATGAGGACAATAGATAACGAAGAATGAAGCAAGCTAGTCAAGCCACAGAAAAACACCGGATTTGATTCTTGTTCCCTATCTCTTTAATTTTTGTTGTTATGATGAACATATCTATGAATATTTATGTTGTTGGAATGGTTAAGTTCATCAATTTATCTTGAATTTAATTCGTGTTAGGTTGATTGCATTTTGTCTTCTTAAATTGATAAAATTGTGTTTATGTTGTTATAGGCCTCGGTAAGATGCTTGATTAAGTAAAATCATGACTAAGTTAATCGTGCATTACAATTGTTAGGTAACTAATGAATTAATTATTTAAACTATTGAAATTGTAATTAATAGGCACAGTACTTAATCAGTGCATATTTAATCATCTAAGGTAGTTGAGATTTAAATTAGAAACGGTATCTGACGATTCATTTGCCTTGCATAACTTGCAAGATTATTGTGATTAAACTGTTTCAAGGTAAGGATACTTTGTGACCTCACATAGTCTTTTATGTGCTTATTAAATCGAGTTAATTGTTTGAATTGACATAGGGATATGTTTAAGATTATTTCAATTTAATAAGTATGTATGTGCTATAACATATTTTCCTATTAAGATTTGTTTAATCGATTGAATTGACATAGAGATATGTCCAAGAGATGAATGGACTTTGATAGGTGAGTATGTTCAAAAGTTAGCAAATTACCGAGTTGTCGTGAATTTTTTGTAACAATATAAACATGAGTTTAAAATTCTAAGATAAGAAATGTAATTAATCTAACACAATTATATCATCTTGATTAAAATCGTATTTTGAAATCGTGCATTTGAGATTTATTTATTTAGTTTACTTAGTTTAAAATCTTAGTTTTTAATCACCCTATTCAAACAAAATATTTTTTTCTTCACCAAAAAGTTTTAAATAGAATTCATAAATAATTCTTTTCACAGTCCTTGTGGGTACGATAACTCATTGTGATTGTGTACACTTGCACATTTCCGTCGTTCCAAGTTTTTGGCGTCGTTGTCGGGGACTGTTTTAAAAAGTCATTATTTGTGAATTTGTTAGTTTTGCATTTTGGTTTATTTTTCTGTTCAAATTTTAACTTAATTAATTTTTCTGTGATTATTTCAGGTGTTTACGAGTATGAACCGAATCATTGATTTACTCCCTATAGACCCTGAAAGTGAACAAACTTTCCGACAGCGAAGAAGACAAGCAAGTCAGAGAATGACCGAAGAAATGAACTTCAAAAATTTGAATCAAGGAAACAAAGCAAACCCTACGAAAATCCTATCCTTATTACTGATGATAAGGATAGAACTTTATTACAGTATGTCGTGCCAATATTTCATGATCTTAATCCGGTATTAGGAGACCCCAATCCAAGCACAACAGTTTGAGTTGAAGCTAGTCATGTTCCAGATGCTTCAGATAGTGGGCCAATTCAGTGGAATGCCTACCGAAGATCCTCACCAACACTTAAGACTATTTATGAAGGTGAGCAATTCTTTCAAGTTAGTCGAAGTTCCTAAAGATGCATTACAATTGAAACTGTTCCCATATTCACTAAGGGAAAGAGCTTGAGCCTGGTTGAACTCAGTACCATCAAATTCAATTTCCACATGGCAAGAGTTAGCAGAAAGATTCCTTATGAAGTATTTCTAGCCTAGCAAGAATACTAAGTTGAGGAATGAGATCATTGCCTTCCAACAAATGGATGATGAGTCCTTGTATGAGGCATGAAAAAGGTACAAAGAATTATTACGGAAGTGCCCACATCACGGAATCCCCCATTGCATCCAACTTGAGACATTTTATAATGGTCTCAATGCTCACACAAGGATGGTAGTGGACGCTTCTGCTAATGGTGCTCTCCTTTCTAAGTCTTATAATGAGGCTTATGAAATCATTGAGAGGATTGCCAACAACAATTACCAATGGCCAACAAATCGAGCAACGTCAGGAAGACGAGTTTCTGGAATACATGAAGTAGACGCTCTTACTTCACTCGCGTCTCAAGTATCATCAATATCCTCAATGTTAAAAAATCTTACTACTAATGGGCCTAATAGTTTTGCAGCACAGCCACCAAATCAATTTGAAAGTATAGCCTATGTCTATTGTGGGGAAGGGCATTTTTTTTATGAATGTCTACCAGACCCAGAATTCATATATTACATGGGTAACCAGAACCAAAATCGAGGAAGGCAAGGACTATAATCCAATTTCTATAACCCATCATGGCGAAACCGCCTAAATTTCTTGGAGTAACCAAGGGGCTGGAACCAGTAAGACTTACACCCAACCTAGAGCGAGCCAGCGACCTAGTTTTCCCCAACAAGTTTAGAAACCAACCCAAGCTGAACCATCCAATGGCTTAGAAAATTTGTTAAAGGCATACATGGTGAAGAATGATGCCTTAATTCAAAGCCAAGTAGCTATATTGAAAAACCTGGAAAACAAAATGGGCTAACTTGCTACTGAACTTAGAAACCAACCACAAAATTCTTTAACTAGTGATATGGAGAACCCGAGGAATCCAAGGAAGGATCATTGTAAAGCATTGACACTAAGGAGTGGAAAGACATTAGAGCCCAACACCGTCGAAGTTCAAAAGGAGCCAGCTAATGCTCAAGACTCAAAGGAAGTTCAACCGAGTGTTGAAATTCCAGTTTCACAAGAATCGAAATCTACAAAATCTGATAAGGTGACTTTGGAACCAGCTAAATTTGATCAACTAGCAACTTGTTAGATGCAAAATTACCACAGAAGATGAATCAACCAATTCCAGTAAAGAAACCCCTCAAAGACTTTAGAAGCAGAAGTAGGAAATTCAATTCAAGTAGTTCCTAGACGTACTCAAGCAACTTCATATCAATATCCTGTTGGTTGAAGCACTTGAACAAATGTTGAACTACATCAAATTTATGAAGGATATCCTATCTAAAAAATGAAGGCTTGGAGAATTTGAGATGGTAGCCCTAACAAAGGAATGCAGCGCATATCTTCAAGATAAATTACCCCTAAAGTTGAAGGATCCTAGATGTTTTAACATACCTTGCAACATTGGATCAACATATTGTGGTAAGGCACTATGTGACTTAGGTGCAAGTATCAACTTGATGCCCATGTCAATATTTAGGAAGTTGAGGATAGGTGAAGTTAGACCTACTACGTTACACTTCAATTAGCAGATCGATCCTTAGCACACCCAAAAGGAAAAATTGAGGACGTATTGATACGTGTAGACAAATTTATCTTTCCTGTTGACTTTATGATTCTAGACTTTGAAGCAGACAAAGAGGTGTCAATCATCCTAGGAAGACCATTCTTAGCAACCGAAAGGACTCTTATTAATGTGCAGAAAGGCGAGCTTACTATGCGTGTTCAGGATGATCAGGTAAGGTTTAACGTTTTTAAGTCTATGCGATTTCTTGACACAATTGATGATTATTCTGCAGTGCCTAATATAGAGGAGTTAATCATGGAAAAGGAACTCAACTATGTTGAGGATCCATTGGAACGAATGTTGACATCAGATCCTCCAAATGATGAAGAGGAGGGTGAATACTTAACTTTGTTAGAAGCTAATCAAAGGGGATTTAATTTGCAATCCCGTTTTGAATCTTTGGAATTAGAGAAAGGGGATTATGCCCAACCAAAAGCATCAAACGAGGAGCCACCTAAATTAGAACTGAAGGTACTTCCCTCATATTTGAAATATGTTTATTTAGGTAACTCTTTTACTCTTCCTGTGATTGTTTTAGCAGAATTAACTACTAAGCAAGAAGAGAAACTCATTCTGGTCTTGAAACAATTCAAGAAGGATATTGGATGGACCATAATCGATATTTGTGGAATTAGTATATCTGTATGCATGCACAAGATTATCCTTGAAGATGACGAAAAGGGGATGATTGATGGACAATGAAGATTGAACCCTATTATGAAGGACGTAGTTAAGAAAGAAATCATCAAGTGGTTAAATGCAGGTATAATTTACCCTATCTCAGATAGTTCATGGGTAAGTCCGGTCCAATGCGTGCCAAAGAAATGAGGTATCATGGTCATTGAGAATAAGAATAATGAGTTGATACCAACTAAAACGGTTACGGGTTGGAGAATTTGCATTGATTACCGGAAGCTGAACAAGGCGATTAGGAAAGATCACTTTTCTTTGCCATTTTTTGGACCAGATGCTAGATAGACTCGCAAGGCGAGATTATTATTTTTTTCTCTATGGATACTCAGGGTATAATCAGATTACAGTAGCATCGGAAGATCAACAGAAGACAACATTCACCTGCCCGTACAGTACATTCACATTTAGATGCATGCCATTTGGTTTATCTAATGGACCTGCTACATTTCAAATATGTATGATGTCTATTTTTACTGACATGGTTGAGAAATATTTGGAAGTCTTTATGGATGATTTTTCAGTATTTGGAGATACATATGATGATTGCCTAGCCAATCTAGCCAAGATATTAAGGCGATGCGAAGAAACAAACCTTGTACTCAACTAGGAAAAGTGCCATTTCATGGTATGAGAAGGTATTGTTCTAGGGCATTGTATAATGAGAAATGGAATCGAGGTAGATAAAGCAAAGGTAGATGTTATTAAAAAACTCCGACCTTCGACATCTGTAAAAGGTGTTAGGAGCTTGTTGGGCCACATCAGTTTCTATCGAAGATTTATCAAAGACTTCTCTAAAATTGCTAAACCCTTATGCAAATTATTGGAGAAGGACATGGCGTTTAAATTTGATAAAGAGAGCTTAAAAGCTTTCAATGATTTGAAGATTCGATTAGTTTTGGCACCCATAATCGTCACTCCAGACTGGGATTTGCCATTTGAATTGATGTGTGATGCAAGTGGCTTCATGATCGAAGCTGTCATGGGCAAGCAAAGGAACAAAGTTTTTCATCCCATCTACTACGCAAGTTGAACTTTGACAGGAGCTCAACTAAATTATATGGTAATATAGAAAGAGTTACTTACTCTTGTGTTTGCTTTTGACAAGTTTTGATCTTATCTTGTAGGTACGAAGGTGACTGTCTATACGGACCACTCGATGATTAAGTATTTTTCTGCCAAGAAAGACGCTAAGTCGAGATTGATCCGATGGGAACTTCCACTTTAAGAGTTTGATTTAGAAATTCAAGATCGAAAGGGAGTAGAAAACCAAGTAGCAGATCAGTTGTCCAGATTGGTAAATCATTTCTAGATGAACACATACCAAAGGTAAATCATGTCCATAATACCCCTTGGTTTGCTAATATTTCTAACTATTTATCTTGTGGTTTGATGTCGATTAATAAGACTTATCATCCAAGAAAAAAGTTTCTTCATGATGTGAAGTACTATTTTTGGGAAGAACCATACTTGTTTAAAAAGTGTGCAGATCAAATGATCAGGAGATGCGTGGTAGAAGATAAAGTACATAAGATTTTATACCATTGTCACTCAACTCCGAATGGGGGACACTTCAGAGGTACACGTACTGCAGTCAAGGTTTTGCAAGCCAGATTCTTTTGGCCAACATTATTCAAAGATGTATATGCTTATGTAAAGAGTTGTGATCGATGTCAATGGGTTGGGAATGTCTCCAACAGAAATGAGATGCCTCGAACAAATATCATTGAGGTAGAATTGTTCGATGTTTAGGGTATTGACTTTCTCGGTCCTTTCCCTCCGTCTTTTGGTCACAAGTACATATTAGTAGTAGTAGACTATGTGTCTAAGTGGGTTGAGGCAGCGGCTTATCTGAAAAATGATGCTATGGTTTTAATGAAGTTTTTGCAGAAACATGTGTTCACAAGGTTTGGAACCCTAAAAGCCATCATCAGTGATGAAGGGTCCCATTTTGTGAACGAAGTGGTTGAAATTGTTATTAGATAAACATGGAGTAAAACACAAGGTCACTATAGCTTACCATCTGCAGACGAATAGGCAAGCTGAACTGGCAAACAAGAAGATCAAAGGCATACTTGAGAACTGATGAGATTGGTCCAAAAGACTGGACAATGCTTTATGGGCTTACAGGACAGTATACAAGACACCTTTAGGGATGTCACCCTATAGGTTAGTCTTTCGGAAAGCCTACCATCTACCCTTGGAGTTAGAACACAAAGCTTACTGGGCTCTCCGACAACTCAACTTGGATCTTAAGCTTGCTAAAGAGAAACAGATGCTCTAGCTCAATGAGTTAGAAGAATTTCGAATGTTCTCATACGAAAACGCCAAATTGCTCAAGGAGAGACTTAAAAAATGGCATGACAATCACATTCAATTTCGTGAATTTGAAGCAGGTCAGCAAGTCTTGTTATTTTATTCTAGATTAAAGTTCTTTCCAGGTAAGTTAAAATCACGTTGGTCTGGTCTAGTTATGATTCATTGAGTCTATCCGTACGGAGCTGTTGAACTTCAAGGTAAGGGAGGTAATTTTTTAGTTAATGCTCAACGCTTGAAACATTACTGGGGAGATAAAATTGAACGAAATCAAATCTCAATAAAATTGAACGGAATCAAATCTCATTCATTTTATCAGATATTTAAATTTTCTTGTTCTTCTTTTTGAATAAATGATTTAGGGTATATTTTCGGGATCACTATGTTTAAATAAATTCTGTCTAGGAGATTGGAACTTAAGCGAGACCGCTTGTGACCACTCCAATCTTTCCTGGGAATTGATTTTGATATAATTTTTTGAGGAATTATCCCCTAAATTGAAAAATAAATTTTTAGTTTTAAATAAAAGGGTCAATTTTGATCCAAGTTTTAAGTTGAAACTCTATTTCGAATTTTCATTAAGTCTAGGGACTTAATTGAACTATTTTTAAAATTTGGTTGCTCTTTTGTAAATATTAAAAATTAGATGCTTTTTTGTAAATATTTTCAAAAGGCTTCTAGAATAAATGTTTTTAGTTTAATAAAAAAGATGACAATTATTAATATATAATTATATCCATTATAATATATATTAATTATTATCAATTTTATATAGAGTTAGGATTAGTTTTAATTTAATCATATTTTATTTGACAAGTTTTTATCTTAATAAATTAATAGCAAATAATAATTTAATATGCATTATATTAATTATTAATTTTTATTTACTTTGAGTAGAAGTAGAACTTAGAATTTTTAATTATTAAATTATACTAAGAATTCTACTCTAGTTCCTACTCCCTTCATTATAAATTCCACCCATCTCTTCTTATTTTTTTCATTCATACACCATTCCCTCTAAACACCAAATTCCCTAAGTGTCGTAGCTACCTAGCAGCCATTCAGCCAACAACCCTAGCTCTATAGCATGCCGCACGCCCATCTTGCGCACGCCTGCTCAACGATCCGCTTGCTGATCACATCCCCTACCGTGCGCTGCTGCTTTGCACACCCTAGCGGCACACCACCCTTTCACCCATCCTTAGACAAAAACCTCCCCACCTCTTTTAATTTTCTATCTTTTGATTCAAAATTATTTTTCTTAAGAGGTTTTAATTTTTTTTTTACAAAAAAAGGGTGGTAAGACTAATTTTTCTTCTAAATTTTAATTTTATTCAATTATCTAATTTTTCAATTTATTGAATTATTAATATTTTATATTAATTAAATTTTTGAGAAAATAATTGTTACCATCTTATGATCAAGTTAATCATGCCCACTCATACATTCGTCCAAATTGACGAATCATAAAACAAGTTCCACTATGAAGAAGCCAAAGCAAAATACGAGAGTATCTTCAAGAATCAACAAATGCACCCAGAGAAAGGCTTCACCTTGAAAGAAAGCAACTATATTGATTTTATGGCACATATTTGCTAGGTTGCTGAATGTGAGAGGAGACCTAGTGTGGATGCGGAGTTAGTGCGCGAGTTCTATGTGAATTTAATCTCAAGCGAGTTAACGGAAGTTCCAGCTCGCGGAATTAAGGTACCAATAACTTCAAACAATATTAATAAGTTCTTTGAATTGCCTTATTTCAAAAACAATAAATGGACTGTGTCAAAGCAAGGAATCCACACTTGTCAAAGAGAATATTTGACACCACTTACAAAGGTATGGTTCTATTTCATCCGTTTCAGCCTTATGCCTAGCTCACATGGGACTACAATCTCATTAGATTGAATGGTCTTATTATACTCGATTTTAACTGAAAAGACCATCGATGTGGGAAAAATCATTCTAAGAGAAATGCAGAATTGTGCCGTTAGACGTTCTGGCCTAGCCTACTTTCCCTTTACGATAACAATTTTGTGCTTGAAAGCTAAAATTCTTGCAAATGTAAATAAGACAGGCTATAACCAGGGCACAATCACATATTGGGACCTCTACCGAATAACTAGAGAATTTGTTCTACAGCAACGAGTTGAAGAAAGTAAGGACCCCGAAGAAGAAGAAGAAGAAGATCCCACAATGCAATCAACTAAAGTCCTAGATAAGGCGGAACCAATGGAACCAAAAATTGAACCTGATGTCGAAAATTCAATGTTTCAGAGCTTAATCACCTCACCCAGATCTTTGAGATGAGCTTTCAAAGTTGATGGACATAATGCAACATATGCAGTGGCAGCAACAAGCTTACTGAAATACTAAAAAATAAGGGATGACTCAATGAGAAGAGCTTTACGAAAATATACAATGACCCATTTATTTTTGTGCCTGAGTTTCCAGATTTCATATTTGAACCATGGAGTCCACTATCGAAGAAGGAGCAAAGCGATTCATGCAAAGAAAATAATGATGGAGCAAAAGATGGGTCAAATTCAGAAGGATCTACAAATAAATAAAAAGGGGGATCTTGACTTTATTTTATTTCTGTTCTTTGGTCATTTTAGGATTAAGCTTAATTAGGAATTTTTATTTTTGCATAATAAATCAAGAAATGGAAATCATGAATAAAAATGAACAAGTCACAAAGTATAAAGTGTGGCAATAGGTATATACATGTCTAGGATTGGATCTTGAGAGAGCTTGGTATTTAAGCAGTCAATTTGACTCACCTCCTCTTTTCTAGAATCCTACCTAGTGTATAGTATCTATTCACTTTTAACAATGAGGACATTGTTCATCTTAGGTAGGAGGGACCAAAAAATTATTTCCACTCAGAATAAATTTTCCTTTTAATTGTGATTAGGATATAATTTGTTCAATAAATTTGAAATTTTGTTAAGTATGCTAAACTTCAGTATAAATAAAGTTTGAATATTTCAATAATTATTATGTTAGCTTGATAATGACATAAATGTATTTTTAATAAAGCATGCAAATCGTACCATAATTTTTTTAGTTCCTTAGGAAAGTTAGATGTGCATGAAAGTTTAAGTCTTTAGAATTGACTTAGTAGTTTCTTGAGGCGAAATCCTAGTAAGCATGGAATGTTGAAAATGATTTAGGCAACTATTTTTTTTTGGATCATTTAAGCCTTTCAAGCCAACCATGATGAAATTTTTATCCTTTGAAGCCCAACTTTGAGACTATATGGCCTAATTTTATTTGAACCCTTGCAAAGTTAGCCATCACTTCTCTCTTAACTATCTTAAAATTGTCCCAAACACTAGACTTAGTACTATTCAAAGTATTCTTTGAAATTAAGTTTGGGGGAGTTGAAAAGAAGTATCAAAGGCTCTAAAATTGTAGTACATTCAGTAAAATGACTTGGTTGAAAAAAAAAACAAGAAAAAGGAGCATGAGTTCTTACAATAAGATGTACAAAAGAACATGTGAAAGCAAAGAAAGTTGATGTATTGAAGGTAATTATTTCGAAGGTCTGATGCAAGCTGAGTCTAGGGTTTTTAGCCTAAAATTATCTATCTTCTACCTACCCCTAAGCCCAGCCATGTTACAACCTTGTTAAAGACCTATTGATTCAAGTTCCAATGCTACCTACATTAGTGGAGAGAAATTGCTACGTGCAACATATGAAGGCATAAGTTAAAATTAATGATTACAGCTTAATCCTGAATAAGGGAATAAAATTAAATTGGTAAGGGTTAACGTGACTTTATTAGGAAGCATTTAGTCTAATTTTTGGCTATCATAAGAATGATTGAGATTAATTTGAACGATATGTATACTTAAGTAAGCATAACTATCAAATTTCTTGTTTTTGAGCATAAGTATATTAAATTCATAATTTTGGGAAGAATGTTGCTCTGAAGAAATTTTTCAAAGGTGTTTCTGAGAAATTATTTTTAAATTTTTTCATTACTCGGGACGAGCAATGAATTAAGTTTGGGGGTCTGGAAACACGAAAATTTACACATTTTTACATGCAGTTTCAATAAATTTCTTGTAAAAAAAATAATTAATTTTTATAAAATAATTAAAGTGTCACTTAAAATATGAACAATTTGAATTTTAATTAATTTTGATGAATTTTGGTTATTTACGACAGATTTGCACAAAGGGCGAAAAATGGCTCGATAGACACTACTAGAAGCACAAAATCGAGAAGCAATTTGAAGTATCAAGGTGAACTAAATTTTAGCCTAAGACGGTCCAAAATTATATGTATTAGTTTATAATATAATTAACTTCAATTTATATCCAATTTAATTTGGGTTAATAAATTATGATTAATTAATTATGAAAAAGTGGTTCAGTTGAACCAAACCACCCAAGAAATGGACAGCCCAAAACCGTCCCAAGAGCTGACCAAATCAGCTTATTAGCTGATTATTTAAGCTTTAAAAGAGGCCCTTTAAGACTTGTTCAAGTTGCATCCAAACCCCCCACAATTGGTGGCTTTGTAGATTTGCCCCAAGCCAAATTTAGCAAGATTGAAACCATCAACCTTGCCACATGTCTGGCCGGCCAAGGGATGGCTCTTTGGCTGCTATTTTTAGCTAATTTTTGTAGCCACGTTTAGCTATAAAAACCCCCATTGGCTGATCATTCAACACACCTCAAATCATTCACATCTTTTCTCTCTTCTCTCCACTTTCTCTCTTCTTTGCCATTCTAATTTCTCTTGCTCTCTTGCCTATTTTCTCCCCTGAAAAAGGGGTGTTCATAAGCCATTTAGGAGAAACATTTAAGTGTTCATAGCAGCTTTTATCAACAAGGACAATAGAGAACGAAGAATGAAGCAAGCTAGTCAAGCCGCGGAAAAACACCGGATTTGATTCTTGTTCCCTATCTTTTTAATTTTTGTTGTTGTTATGATGAACATATCTATGAATATTTATGTTGTTGGAATGGTTAATTTAATCAATTTAGCTTGAATTTAATTTGTGTTAGGTTGATTGTATTTCATCTTATTAAATTGTTAAAATTGTGTTTATGTTGTTACAGGCCACGGTAAGATGCTTGATTAAGTAAAATCATGACTAAGTTATTCTTGCATTACAATTGTTATGTAACTAATGAATTAATTATTTAAACGAATTGAAATTGTAATTAATAGGCACAATACTTAACCAGTGCATGTTTAATCATCTAAGGTAGCTAAGGGTTAAATTAGCAAAGGTATCTAACGATTCATTTGCCTTGAATAACTTGCAAGATTATTGTGATTGAACTGTTTCAAGGTAAGGATACTTTGTTACTTCACATAGTCTTTTATATGCTTATTAAATCGAGTTAATTGTTTGAATTGACATAGGGATATGCTTAAAAGATTATTTCAATTTAATAAATATGTATGTGCTATAACATATTTGCCTAGTAAGATTTGTTTAATCGATTGAATTGACATAGAGATATGTCCAAGAGATGAATGGATTTTGGTAAGTGAGTATGTTCATAAGTTAGCAAATTACTGAGTTGTCGTGAAATCATATTTTGAAATGTAATTAATCTAACACAATTATATCATCTTGATTAAAATCATATTTTGAATTCGTGCATTTGAGATTTATTTATTTAGTTTACTTAGTTTAGAATCTTAATTTTTAATCACCCTCTTCAAACAAAATATTTTTTCTTTACCAAAGTGTTTTAAATAGCATTCATAAATAATTCTTTTCATAGTCCTTGTGGGTACGATAACTCAACATTTACTTATCATTTTATTACTTATTGCGATTGTGTACACTTGCACATTTCTGTCGTTCCAGCATACAATCATGCTATAAACACTTAAAATAATGTTAAAATATTTTTAGGACCTCAAATTTATGGTCCCGAAACAACTATTCTGATTTGACTAAAAACGGGATATTACAACTCTCCCCACTAAGGGATTTTTGTCCTTGAAAATCTTACCAGTGAATAGGTTAAGGTACTACTTTCGTATAGGTTCCTCGAGTTCCCACATACCTTCCTTGATCCCTTGTTTATGCCAAAGAATCTTCACTAGAGCTATGCATTTATTTCTCAATTCTTTAATTTCACGAGCTAAAATCCTAATTGGTTCTTCGCTATACATCAAATCAGTCTGTATCTCAACATCTACCGGAGAAATCACATGTGACGGATCGGATCTGTATCAACGTAGCATAGAAACATGAAAGACATTATGAATCTTTTCAAGTTCTGATGATAAATCTAGTCGATACACTACAGGCCCTATTCTTTCAACAATCTCATACGATCCGATAAATCAAGGACTCAACTTTCCTTTATGGCTGAATCGAAGAACCTTTTTCCATGTGACTCCTTTAGAAACACTCGGTCCTCGACTTGAAACTCAATTTCTTTACGTTTCAAATCCACGTATGATTTCTGTCAATCTGAAGCTGCTTTTAAATTGTCACGAATCGTTTTCACTTTTTCTTCAGTTTCTCTGATCAATTCAACCACGTGAATCTTTTTCTCACTTAGTTCAGTCCAGTATAGCAGAGTTCGATATTTATGACCAAATAAAGCTTCGTACGGTTCTATCTTTATACTTGTCTAAAAACTATAGTTATACCCAAACTCAATCAACGGTAAGTATTTTTCCAAATTGCCCTCAAACTTTAAAATAAAACATTGCAACATGTCTTCGAGAATCTGAATAACTCTCTCTAGGTCTGACTGTCAGTCTGAGGATGAAAAGTTGTACTGCAATTCAACTTTAATCCCAAAGCTTCTTGTAGTTTCTTCCAGAATCACGACATAAATCTCAGATCCCTATTAGAAATAATAGATAGTGGCACCCCATTCAATTGGACAATTTTAGAAATGTACAATTCAGCTAGTCAATCAAGTGAGTAATCTATATGTACTGGTATGAAATGAGTAGATTTCTTTAGTCAATCAATGACAACCTAGATAACATCTTTCTTTTTCAAAGTTAGGGACAATCCCAACACAAAGTCCATTGTAACTCTATCCCATTTCCACTCGAGAATCATCACAGGCTGAAGTAAACCAGATAGTACTTGATGTTCAGCTTTGACTTTCTGACAAATCAAACATTTAGAGACAAACTCTGAGATATCTCATTTAATGCCTTGCCACCAGTAAAACTGTTTCAAAATCGTTGTATATTTTGGTACTTCCCGGATGAAAAAATAAGCAACTTTTGTGTGCTTTGTGCGAAGTCTTCTAAAAGAGCTCACAATTTCTCGATATGCAAATCTTATTCCGGAACCTTAAAAATTATCGGCTCCAATCTAAAACTCTGAATTACGGGTAGTCTCACATTGAATTCGTTTAACTTGCAATTCACAGTCATTTTTTTAAGCTTCACAGATTTGTTAAAGAAATGTCGGTTTAACTTTTAATTCAGCTAAAATAGACACATCATCAGAAAGCATCAACTGGGTATTCATTGCTCGTAATGCAAACAAAGATTTTCAGCTCAGGGCATCGGCAATAACATAAGCTTTTCCCGGGTGATAATCAATCACAAATTCATAATCTTTCAATAACCCGAGCCATCTTCGTTGTTGCAGCTTCAAATCTTTCTATGACATGAGATATTTTAAACTTTTATGATCCGAAAAAATATGGCATTTTTCACCGTATAAGCAGTGTCGCCAAATTTTCAATGCGAACACAATTGCAGCCAACTCTAAGTCATGCATCGGATAGTTCTTTTCATGCGGTTTCAATTGCTGGGAAGCATAAGCTATAACTTTTCTTTCTTGCATTAGAACACATCCCAGACCATTTAATGATGCGTCATTATAAATTACAAACTCTTTCCCTGATTCAGGTTGAACCAAAATTGGTGCTTCAGTTAACAGTACTTTCAATTGTTCGAAACTCTACTGACATTTTCTGACCAATCAAATTTCACATCATTTTGAAGTAGTCGTGTCATCAGTGTCGCAATCATCAAAAATCCTTTCACAAATCTTCAGTAATAACTCGCTAAGCCAAGAAAACTATGGATTTCAGACACATTTCTCAGAGGTTTCCAATCAACAATAGCAGAAATCTTACTCGGGTCAACTCTAATACCTTCAGCTGAAACATTATGTCCCAGAAATCCAACCTCTCGGAGCCAAAACTCACGTTTGCTAAACTTTGCAAATAACTGCTTATCACGTAGAGTTTGTAACACAACTCTCAAGTACTCGGAATGTTCAGATTCATCTCGCGAATAGATCAAAATGTCATCAATGAATACAACAACAAATTTATCTAAATATAGTTTGAATATCCGATTCATTAAATCCATGAAAATTGCAGGAGCATTTGTTAATCCAAAAGGCATAATAAGGAATTCATAATGTTCATATCTTATTCTGAACGCGGTCTTAGGTACATTTGAATCTTTAACTCGCAACTGATAATAACCCGATCTCAAATCAATCTTTGAAAATACTGTAGCCCCTTTCAACTAATCAAATAAATCATCAATCCGCGGTATAGGGTATTTTTTCTTTGTAGTCACCTTATTTAGCTGTCTATAATCGATACACATTTTCATTGTGCCATCTTTCTTCTTTACAAACAATACCAGTGCACCCCAGGGCGAATAACTTGGTCGTGCAAAAGCTCTTTCAATCAATTCTTGCAACTAAGCGTTCAACTCTTTTAATTCTGTTAGAGCCATTCTGTACAGAGCTATCAATGTCGGTGTTGTTTCCGGTAATAACTCAATATCAAATTCAACCTCTCTGATCGGTGGCAAACTGGATAATTCTTCTGGAAATACATCCAAAAATTCACAACCAACATGTACAGATTCAATCTTTGATTCAGACACCTTAGTATCTAATACGTATGCAAGATATGCATCATAGCCATTTTTCATACATTTCTGAGCTAACATAGACGATATCACAATAGGTAATTTACTCGAATCATCAGACTCAATCCGAAGAATTTCACCATTTTGGCATTTCAATTCGATAATCTTTCATCTATAATTCACAATTGCAACATGCATAGTCAGCCAGTCCATACCCATAATCATATCAAACTCATCGAACAGCAGAAGCATCAAGTCAGTCACCGAGTCACCAAAGGACAATTCTTACAAATTTTATCAACTAAAACAGACTTTCCTAAGGGGTTCGATACTTTAATTAGAAACTCTGTAGACTCGACATGTAAACTCTTTTTAAATACTAAATTCATACATATATATGAATGGGTTGATCCAGGATTTATCAACGCAACTATATCAATATCGAAAAGAGAAAAAGTATCGGTAATAACATTTGGCAATGTTTCCCCCTCCAGTGCACGGATAGCATAAGCTTGGGCAGGTGCTCATGCCTCAGATCTCGTAGCAGAATCTCTCGTAGCACCTCGATTACCACTCATATTTCCAATGTTTTGAGGTACTCTTCCTTTAGTATCTGTATTACTTACTTTCGCCAGTTGATCTCTTTCAGCTATAGACTTTTCTGGACAGTCTCGGAGATAATTACCAAGAGATCCACATTTAAAACAAGCTCCGCTCATTATTCTACATTCACCATAATATCGCTTATTGTAGTGCTTGCATTCAGGTCCAACATTTCTAAGGCATTATTCTACATTCACCATAATGTCACTCATTGTAATGCTTACATTTAGGTCCAAAATTTCTAACACTACCCATACTGGCAATAAATGTCATTTGAGGTTTAAAGCTAAAATGTCTTTCATCTCTATCTTTGATCAAAATTCTCGTAGAAGTAGTAGAACGAGGGTGATATTCTTTAGATTTCTTTGATGCTGACTGATGTGATTTGCCCACAAATCTCTTTCTATAGTCTCTAGCCTCAGAATCAACTTTTCCTTTCTCTTTACTAAGCTCTTCGGCTTTGAAAGCTCTGTCAACTAGAACGACAAACTCTTTCAGCTCAAGAATCCCAACGGACAATCTAGTGTCTTCATTTAATCCATCTTTGAACCTTTTACACATTATAGCCTCGGAAGAAGCACATTCACGAGCATATTTGCTAAGTCATACAAACACTCTTTCGTATTCTGTCACTGACGTATAGTCCTATTTCAGTTCAAGAAATTTCTTTCATTTCTGATCTATGAACCGTTGGCTTATGTATTTCTTTCTCAATTCAACTTGAAAGAATTCCTAAGTAACTCTTTCTCGCGAAACTATGAATATTAAAGTATTCCACCATTAATACGTAGTGTCTCTCAACAGTGATATAACATATTTTAAACATTCTTTAGGTGTGCAAGATAGTTCATCAAATACCCGAATTGTATTCTCAAGCCAAAACTCGACTCTCTCAAGGTCATCATTAATAGTGGCTTTGAATTCCTTAGCCCGTGTTTCGTATCTTATCAATAGGTGGTTTATTCAACAGCAAAGTATCTATACCTTGAGGAACTATAGGGATCGGTTCGGGAATAGGTGGCGGTAGAGGTTGTTGAGCAGCCGGGTTCATACAAATGTATTGTGTGAACTATTCACTCATCATCTTGAAGAAGGCTTCTTTAGCCTCATCTCTGTAATTACTCGAAACTGGTCTAGTTTAGTAGGAGTTATCCTTTGAGTGAGAGCAGGCGCATTACTCTCAACCTCATCAACTACAGCTCGATCAGAATCCATTTACTATATAAAAACACATTTGAAAATGTCAAAGGTCATCGCACTATCATAGTTTAAACATATGGCATGTATAGTTAGACTTAACATATGCTATGTTAGTCTAAGAATCGACTAAACCGTAGCTCTGATACCAATAAATATAACACCTATTACCCGTATTCAATGCCAAAATAAGGTTACAAGCATTACAGACTTATAACACATATAACTTTACTTTTCTCGTGCATTCAATCAATTCATACAATCATCATTCAATCTCAACCAATTAATCCCTTATAATAGCATATGAGGCCTTAACAATGCTTTAAGAGCGGTTTAGGGCTAAATTGATAACTTATAAACTTTCACGAAACTTTGAAAATTTTTCTCAAAACAGAGTACACACGCCCGTGTGGGCAGGCTGTGTGTCTCACACGGCCACTAGACACGTCCGTGTCACTAGTTGTGTGAAAACAAGGGGTACATACTGACTTGGGTCACACGGCCAACCAGACAACCGTGTGTCTAGTCCGTGTGCCCTTCGAAGTGGCCACACACGCTCGTATGCTAAGCCGTGTGCTAGGCTGTACCAAACTTGTAAGGGATATTGACTTGTACAACATGGCCAAGTCACATGCCCATGTGCTAGGCCATGTGCCAATTAACGGATATACTAACTTGTATCACACGGCCAGTCACATGCCCATATGTGAGACTGTGTAGGGTATACTGACTTCATTTTAATTTTAACACCAAGGGACACAAGGTCGTGTAACATGACCGTATGTAACATGATCGTGTGTCTAACATGGCTGAGAGACACACATGTGTCTCTACCCATGTGGACAAAAATAGGTTATTTGCAAAGCCATTTTGTCACCCTATTTTTACATACCTGCACAAACATAATTTGCAACATTATATAACTCAATAGGCAACCAATCCACAACATCTCATACACATATTATACCAATTTCAATCATGCTTTATCAACTTACTTCAATAGTAAAATTCATACACTCATAAATTCAATATTCAAACCATATGACAACTGAACATGGTATTCAAATACCTAAATTACATTTAAGCATTTCCCATTCATTTACCTATCACATATCAAGGCAACATTTGCATATTTCCATTTCCATCTTCTACGTGCCAAAACATACCATATTTGAATACATATATGCAACCAAAGCATTATACCATGTTAAGCCAAATCACATGGCTTTAACTTATACTATAACATGAACCGAAATCACCATCTCAAGTGACCATAACTATCATTTTTATAACTAGCCTATACATGCCATATTTACAAATATCCATAAGTTCAAAGGTACCAATCGGCAATTGGATAGTGTGATGCGCAACTCTGACTTATCCGAATCAAGCGAGCTATCGAGCCTCTATCAAACATGGAAAAGAAATAGAGTAAGCTTTACAACTTAGTAAGCTCGTATAATTCAGAATTTAACTTACCATTTAAAAATAACCGAACAATTAAACAAAGTATATCAAATTCACTAGCCAAATGCCTATACACAAGCATTCATCAACAAGTTAGTCACATAAGTACATGTAATCATTCCTTATCTTAATTTAATACTTAATACATTGTATCATATCAAATTCATATATCATGTACATCATTTGTAACATTTCACTCTCAATCATATAAAGGTAATTCATTTGATAACAGTAACTCGTCCGTTTAAACAGTATTTCATCCATAACAAAATTTGTGACAGCCCTAATTTGGCCCTAGTTGGAAAGTGGTTTCGGGACCACAAAACTGAGTCACAAAAATAATTAACCATTATAATCTATGCTTACTGTATGTGTACATGCACGTGTGAAAGTTTCATGTTTTAATTTGGTCAATTGTATGTGAAATTATTAAATAGGACTTATGTGAGAAAATTCTGAAATGTGATAGGTTAATCTTAAGTGGCCTATTAAAGCATGTGACAAAGAGGATGGACTTGCATGTCAAATATTCATTTTATTTAGGTAGTGGCCGGCCATGATGATATGTTATATAGAATATATGTATTATTTAATTATAATGGCTTTATAATTTTAATTTAGTAATGAATTAATAAAAAGAAAATGGGTGATGAAAACAAAGCTTCACCTTTGTTCTTCTTGGCTGAAATGTAAGAGAGGAAAGGGGAGAAAACTTCATTCGGTTACCATAGGCTTAAATCAAGGTAAGAATTTTTATTAGTTCTTAAAATTTTAGTTGTTTTTAAGTTAGTTATCAAGTTCTTATTTCAACCCATGTTAAAATTTTGAGTTTTGGGAGAATTTTAGCTTTCGATCATGGTGGGAATAAAATAAAATGAGTACATGTGTTAATTACCTTGTATTTGAAGTTTTGAAGAATAGGTAGTGATTAATTAAAATGATGAAGGTTAAATCTTTAAATTTAGTTGAATTTGAACATTTGGCATTACCTATGATATTAGATATGAGTGTATGAAAGTTGATTTTGAGTAGTTAGGTGTGTTAAAAAAAATAATTGATGATTTGGGTGGTATCTATGGTTGATTCGGTTGTGGTCTTTGCATGAGTAAAATATACATATGGAAATGGTTGTATTTTTAGTTGATATTTGTGTTCAAAATGGTTCAATTTGTTTTAGCCACATGTGCATAAATTGTAATAATAGAATAGATATTATGTACTTGAGTATTCGGTTATTGTTTTAGCTTCGAGTTGACGGATATGTAAAAATTAGCTTTTGGTATGTATTGATTTAGTATAGGAGTTCGAAAATGGCTTAATTTTCATGTTTAAATTCAGTTATATCTGATCATGGTTGGAGTTATTTTGATATGCATATTACAAGGTATATATGATTTGTGTTTTGGTTGCATAACTATATTTGGTTAATAATATGAATGCAAAGAGTTGTGATTTAGTATATTGTAATAAATTTGAACGGGACAGCAGCTGTAAAGTGATTTTGGAAAATCACCATAAATTGTGAGAGTGGAGTTAGAAGATGAATAAACTATTTAATTAAAGATTAATGAGTCTAGTTTCAAATGAAATCAACGAGAACATATTTTGACTTCTATACAATTATAAATTTGATTCGTAATAAAGGGTGGTCAGATTAGTCAAACAGTGAAACAGGGAAAACTTTAAGAAAAATCTGGTATTGATTGGCCAAACTAAAACTTCTGAAAATTTTATGCATAAAAGATATATGAGTCTATTTTCAGGTAAATATTACGGAAATTGATTTGAAGTTTTGTAGCTCCAGTTATAAATAATTTGGTGACTGTTGCTCAGGAAGACAGCTTATTGTGAATTTGTGATTATGTGGTAATCATTGATAAAAATTTGTTAATGAGTTGCTTAATGTTTTCTTATAAACTTACTATGATCTATGTGTGTGAAAGTCGAATATATATATTATATTTCTGAAGAAATGCTTGAATAGTCGAATAATGACTAGTTTAAAATTTTTGAATTTAAGCTCAAGAGCAAAGAGGGTCGAAGTTGGATAGGGGAAAAGAGAAAGTAATTGAGTAGCCTTTCCGCAACCGTTCAAGTATATCCGAGGTAAGTTTTGAATAGTCACATTTAGTATGTAATTGATAATGTCTTGATATGTGTATGATAACTGTACTGCGATCTATTGATTCTATTTGAATATAGTTGAGTGACAAATAATTTATGTTTAAGGCTTAAAGCCGAATAGACATTAGAAGTTAAGCTTGGAAAGTAAATGGACATATATTCTTATGTATGTTATTGAGCCAAAAGTTATATGAATGGTGCCTATGTTATGCTATTATTCGAATGGAATAAAGGAACTATGATTGTGAGATGTTATGTGAATTGAATTTTCTTGCGAATAAATATGCATGAAATTCAGTGATGTATATCCGGACTTAGGGTCCACAGGCTATGTGCTGGAATTATATCCGGACTTAGGGTCCGTAGGCTATGTGCTGGAATTATATCCGGACTTAAGGTCCGCAGGCTATGTGCTGGAAATATGTCCGGGCTAAAGTCCCGCAGGCTTCGAGCTAGTATTATACCGGGTTTAAATTCCCGCAGGCTTGTGCTGGTAATTGGTTTCAAGTCCTAAGACCTAACAAGCTTAATGCCAGTAAGTTAAGTAAGATTACGATATTGAATGTTCGTAGTAAACCATCGTCGAGTAAGTACTATACATTTAAAATGTTCAGGTACGTATTACTTACTCATCGGTGAATTGATTTCAAAGTGAATCATTAGCATCAAAGAAGAATATATATATAAATATGATTGATGGTTATATTTGTGAATATGAGAATGATTTAATCGGTCATGGTATATTTGTATATGAATTATATGTTAAAATTTCTTTATGTACTCATGTACATTCAGTTAATGATTTTTGTGAATTATTAGTACTAAAGAATGATACTTAAGTTTGAATGAATGTTTCGATGTTCGATAAGTCTTTAATTGTTTGTGATGCTTAAAACTTACTAAGCTTTGAAAGCTTACTCTGTTCTTTATTTCTCTGTTTTATAGATTGTTGATTTTGGCCACCGACTCGGGGATCGTCAGCAGTTCATCACACTATCGATCTTTTTGGTCTAGTTATATTTTGGACTCGATATGGCATGTATAGGTTAGGCTGATGATAACTATGTTTTGAAATTGTAAATATTTTGGCCATACGAAAATGGCGTATAACTTAAATATCAGTATGTATTTAGCTCGATCTCTGTTTATGTTTATTGACACTGTGAATGAGATAATTAAATGTTTAGTTCGGTAATACCTCTTAGCCTTAATCCGGCATTCGGATTCAGGTTAGGGGTGTTACAGAATTTATGCCCGTTGAAACTATTAGAATATCGATAGATACACGGGTGATACACACTAAGTGTATTAATCGGTAATCTGTCAATTCATCATCGTATTCGCTCTTTCGCGCTATGATCGGTAAGCTCCTTCTTAGCTGATGAACAGTAAGCTCTATTGAGCTAGAAATAGTAAGCTCTGATGAGCTAGGAACAGTAAGATCTTACGAGATGATATATCAATAAGCTCATACGAGCTGCAATGAGTCCACAACACATGCAGGATCTCGACCTAAACGGTAACCCTAGTGACATGTCACTCGTATCCTACTAATTCCTATGGTTCAAATGGAGCTTAGTAACCATCAAACCATATCAATAAAGCATTTGAATTTCAAGTAGATCATTTACTCAATTACATACATTTATTTCAAATAATTACAAGTATTTAAAAGTTTGATTCTAATTACACAAACTTACCTCGAGTTGCTCGAATGAAAATTATCAACCATTCGTCCACTTCTCCTTTTCCCCGATCTAATCTCGATCTCGGCTTATCTTGATCTATATATTCTCAAATTTAGCACATTCAATATTCGATCTATTCAATTTAGCCTATAATTCATATTTTTGCAAATTTACACATTTCCCTTAATGTTTCACACTTGTACAATTTAGACCCTATTACATAAAATTGCAAATTCATGCAATTTAGTACAAGCCATGCTTAGCCAAAATCTAATGGAGTCCCTACTAGCCCATATATTTTATTTATTCACACTTTTACCCACATAATTTTATATTTTCTCAAATTAATCCCTTTTTGACATTTTTGTCAAAAATCACTTTACAAAAACTATTAATCTCTCAATAAACTTTCATAATCTATCATCAAGATCAAATTACTCAAGCATTCAACAATCGCAACATGATAAATCTTTAACATTTTTGAAAATTAAGGTATGGGCTAGCTAGAATACAAAGCAACGATCTCAAAAACATAAAAATCATTAAAAACGGATCAAAATACATACCTAATTACTTGAATTTTGCTTAGCCGAATCAAGAACCCTATTTTTCTTCTTGTTCTTCTTTAATTTCGGTTATAAGATGATAATGGGAACCTTTAATTTACTTTATTTTATTTATTTTATGTTTAATAATCAAATTACATAAGTAACCTTTAATAATAAACCATTTAATACACCTAAAATGTATCCATATAAGTCCATTAATGTTTCAAATGGTTTAATTATCTCTTAAGGCCACAATATTTAAAAACCAAAGTCAATTGACACCTTTAACAAATAAAACACTAATTTTGCATTTTATGCGATTAAGTCTTTTTTATCGAATTAAGCATTCAAATAATAAAATTATTTCACGAAATTGTCACACATGCATAAAATAATGCTATAAACACTGAGAATAATAATAAAATAATTTTACGACCTCAGATTTGTGGTACCAAAACCATTGTTCCGATTTGACTAAAAACGGGCTATTACACATTAGGTGTGGGAGTGTTTGTGGTAATACTTGGAAAGTTGCAGGTTTTGTGAACTAAAATTGCAGAAATAGTATGTGACATCATGACATCAAATGTATGTCGTCGCAATGAGATTTGGGTTACATGCCACGAAGCGATGGGGAACCCCGTCATTGTGATGAGGGCCAAGTCAGTAGGTGACGTCGCGACGAGAGACTCCTGCATGTTGCGATGTTAATCCTATAATTTGAAACTGTTATATAATTCAGTGCTGATTCGATCAAGGGTTGGTATTAGAGCTTTCATAAGATCGTTCAAAACATGATAATGATTTCTTATTACATTACATGCTTATGATACTCATATTTGTATGTTTAATGGTACAATATTATATTTATTTTATTTGTAGTTGCTCCGGCAATGAATGTGGCACACTATAGCTCGGACCTGGCAACCAAGTTGGGTATGTGGTGTTACATTTAATAATGTCAGAGCTATTGCTTTAGCTGATTCTTGGACTAAAATCAAGTTCAAAATTGAATCTAGAGATACATGCCAAGTTGAGTCAAGATGAGTCGAGATTTGGATGTTGATTATAAAATGTATCTATTTTGTAACTGAAAATGTGTGGTGAACCAAGAAATGATGGTTGGAATGATGTTTATAGAAATGATCACTTCGTTGGGAATGAGAATAGGATTAGAGTCAAGGCACCTAGAATTGATTTAGTGACATTTGAAAACATAGAATTGATAGCAATCAATGGGAAGAAACAAATTTGCTTTGTTTTATAGCGGAAGTCCTTTAGTGGGCAATGAGAGCTCCTCTACAAGTTGCTCCAATCATTGTAACTCAGTGAGCTCCAATTAAGGAGTTACGTAAGTATGGGGAGATCGAATTCAAAAGGTTGAAAGGTGTTGACCCATTGTCAACTGAAGCTTGGTTAGAATCAACGAATCGGGTTTTGCAACAGCTTGAATGCTCTTCACACGAAAGTGTAACGTGTGTAGTATCCCTATTGAAAGAGGGGATCTATAAATGGTGGCTGAATGTTACCCGACATGTATCAGTCAATAGGGTTGATTAGACTTTTATTCAGTCAGAATTCTAGAAGAAGTATATCGACAAATTATATTTAGAGGATCAAAAGCAAGAGTTCAAGATATTGAAATAGGGTGAAGTGTTCGTTGGTGACTATGAACGAGAGTTTTTATGACTCAATAAATATGTTTTCAAATTGGTACCAACGGAAGACGAAAGATATAAACGATTCTTGTGGGGTTTCCATGACGAGCTTGGAGTTTAGTTAGTCTCGTATAGGATAAAGAAGTTCGTTGGCCTCTCTTAACGGGCCACAATGGTTGAACAAACATTTTGCCTTAATAAGAAAATGGAACCCTCCTGAGCCTTTGGGAAATAATTCGAAACTTCTAGCTCGCATCCGTGACCTATATGGGCTAGAGCATTTGGAGAGCATTGGAGGTGAGTTTCAAAATCTGCTAAGTCTAAAGAGGTTGTGACCAATAGCCGAAAATGTTAGTGGGTAGTGTGAGGGGCCTTGTTAGAGATGTAGATATTTTAAGCTGTGGTCTGCATGGAAAGAGACATAAGGGCTAGTGTTGGAAGAAGACTAGTGTGTGTTTTTGAGGTAGGTCACTGGACCATTTCCGTGAGATTGTCTAAGGAATGATGTTGATTCACCTATTTCTACCCAGATGTCTGCTTCTATTGTTAGGGGTCGAGGAAATCCTCGTTTGGTAACTCAAAAAAGGGTCTGAGTTAATAGTTCAGAGACTAGAGGTCAGAGCTCCAGCACGGGCATACGTGGTCTGTACCAGTGAGGAAGGCGGTGCTACTGATGTCGTAGCAAGTATATTTATTCTGTATTTAGTACTTGTATATGCCTTGATTGATGCTAGTTCTTTCCATTCCTATGTGAATTCTAGTTTTGTGGAATCGGGGAGTTTGAAGTCTAACTTTTTAATGTTACAATGGTCGTGTCGAGTCCATTAGGGCAAATCGTGCTTGGTAATCAAGTTTCTAAATAGTGTCTGTTAGAGATCTAGAACATAGTATTCCCTATTGATTTGTTAATCATGCCATTTGGTGGCTTCGATGTGATTTTGGTGATGAATTGGTTAACCGAGCATGGTATAATCATGGACTGTCGCATGAAGACATTTTCAGTCTAGAGTCCAGAAGGTGAGGCAATAGAAGTGAATGACATTAGATCATGTAGTTCAACTCGAATTATTTCATCAATCCAAGCTAATAAAATCCTGAATAGAGGCTGTGAAGCATTTCTAGCCTATTGATTTGCCACAATTCGTTGTTGCAAATTAAAGTCTTTTCGGCAATTAACAAGCTTGTTTTCTAGCTCTTTTATATGTTTTTATTACATTTCTCATTTTTTAGTGTAACACCTCTCACCCGTATTCAATGCCGGAATAGGGTTACGGAGCATTGCTGAACATATTATACAATTACACATGCATTTTTAATTTCATGCAATTATCAATCAAAAACATTCATATCGTCCCTAATACGAGCCTACAAAGCCCAAAACATGCATTTGGGGTGGTTCGGGACTAAACCAATAACTTTAGAAACTTTTTGAACACTTAGAAATTTTTTGCAAACTACAGAGGACACATACCCGTGTGGCTAGGCCATATGGACATTCAAAATGGGATCACATAGCCGTGTCCCAACCCGTGTTGTAACACCCCTTACCCGAGACCGTCACCAAAGTCGAGCACAAGGTGTTACCAGACTTATCTTTACTTGTTCGAGGCATAAATTTAAAAAAAAAATTAATTTGCTCACATTCATCCAATAAATCCCTAAAAAGGAACTTCGAGGCCCTAAAACGTGCAATTGGAGCGGTTTGGGACCAAACCAGGAACATTAAAAATTTTGCAATTACTTACACAAATCAAAACAATTTATTTCACTATTCATAATAAAACTGTCTATCTGCATAATAGTCACTAAATTAATTATAACTTGAGTTAAAAAACTCAAAATTTAAATTCATAAATTTTCCCTAAAACTAGACTCATATATCTTCTTACCACAATTTTTTCAGAATATTTGGTTTGGCCAATTAATACAGTTTATTAATTAAATGTTCCCCTGTTTTTCAGTTCAGCTGACCTGACCACTCTTCACTAAAAATCGATTATCTCATTATATAGAATTTAGATATTGTTTCTCTTTGTTTATAATGAAAATATACTCACTAAGGAATATATACATATAAACTATGACTTATAATTCGTTTTGTAAATTTCTAGTGATTTCCCAAAGTTGGAAGAAGGGATCATAAAGTCACTCTGAACCAGTCTTACAAACATTTAAATATCTCACAATATAGACTTCCTTTGCTTGGTCTGTTTCTTTACTATGAAAATAGACTCAATAAGATTTAATTCTATATCTTATTCACCATTTAATTTACTTTCTACAATTTTTAGTAATTTTTCAAATCTATGTCACTGTTGCTGTTTCCTAACTGTTGCATGGCCAATTCTTACTCCTTCATAATTTCTTTGCATCAAACCTCGTTTAGGCATACATAATACCAAAACATGTTCTTGTTTAGCTATATCATAAGCTAATCATTACCAAGTATTCACATGTAATTCTTTAATCATATCATAAGAACATACACACAAAATAGCCAAGTCCCTATACATGCCATAACTTAAAGTATTTCTAGTCACAAAATACCAAGATAGTTCGTTGATAGTGTGAGGCGATCTCCGACGTCCTTATGATTTTTCGAGTGGCTTTGCAATACTATAAAAAAGAGAGAAAAGAAAGGGAGTAAGCATAAAGCTTAGTAAGTTTGCATGTAAATAAATAACAACATTCTAAATGAATTATCAAGATTACCTGAATCTTTCGAACATGGACTTATCTTACCTTCCCTTTGGTACACTCTTTAAATTTTCCATTGAACCACTTGGAATACTAAGGATACACGGGTACCTTTCCTTTTTAAACTTACCATTACCATGTCTTGACATGGTCTTACGTGGTATCCTTGCCTTATGAACTTACCATTGCCATGCCTTGGCGTGGTCTTACATGGGATCTTTGCCTTATCGTAGTTTATCAATGCCACGTCTTGACATGGTCTTACATGATTTCCTTGCCTTATAAAACTTACCAATGCCATGCCTTGGCATGGTCTTACTTGGTATCCTTAAACCCTAATGTCATGACATTTGTATCCTACACATTCCTAAGGTTCAACCGGGACTTTTAAGTATCATTTCTCCGTCAATTCTTACTTGAATCATCAAGGAATAAGTTTAAAAAATAAATATATAGATGCAGAAAAATAACATCATTAATTATAAATAATAAAACATTGCATTTATTTACCGCAAACTTACCTCGGTACAAAATATGATCAAATATTCTGATTTAGTCCTCAACCTTTTTCTTTCCTCGGTCTAACCCCGAATTTCATTCTTCTTGATCTATAATAGCAAATTTAACTTATTTAATATTCACATTCATCAAAATAGTCCTTAACTCTAACTTTGGAAAAATTATGATTTTTCCTTTAAACTTTTGCATATTTACACTTTTGCCCCAAGGCTCGGAAATGAAACTTTATCCCTAATTCTTATGTTTTATGACATTCTGATCATTTATTTACCTACAACAACATCAAATTCTCACTCTAACATGTACTTATGACCATTAGGTATTTTTACCGATTATGTCGTTTTACTCGTTTTCGCTTAAAATCGTTTATCTCAAGTCATTTAACATAATTTCAAGCTTCATATTCTACCATAAAACATCAAAATAAACACATTTCACCTATGGGTATTTTTCCAAATATGAACCTTAGGTTAAATTATTGCTAGAATAAGCTAAATCAAGTTACTTGGACTTCAAAAACGTAAAGAACATTAAAAACGGGGTTTGGAATCACTTACTATGAAGCTTAGAAGTTTGACAAAACCCTAGCTATGAAGAACCCTTGAAATTTTGGCCTAATGAAGAAGATGGGCACATTTTGCCATCTTTTTCCCTTTTTTAATCTTTTAATTACCAAATGACTAAAATACCCTTCATTAAAACTTTAGTTATTTTTATCTTTGTATGTCCATTTTTGTCCATGAAAACATAATGGTATAATTCCATTTAAGGACCTCTACTTCAATTATACTCTTCAATTTAATCTTTTAGCTTCTAAAACTCATATTTATTAACTTTTGCAATTAAGCCCTAGTAGGTAAATTAAGCATGCTATCTATAAAATTTTCCATCGATACTCTAACACATGCATCTAATCACTCGGTAAATTATAAAAATTAATCGGAATAAATTCTTCTATCTCAGATTCATGGTTTTGTAACCACTGTTCCGTTTAGGCCCTATTTTGGGATGTTACATTTCTCCCCCTTTAGGGATTTTCGTCCTCGAAAATCTTACCTGTGAAAAGATTTGGATATTGTTTTCGCATAACCTCTTCAGGCTCCTATGTAGCGTCGTCTACCCCATGCCTATTCCATAATACTTTCACAAGTGCAATACTTTTGTTCCTTAGTTGCTTGACCTCTCGACCTAAAATCTTTACCGGTTTTTCACCATAAGTCATATCTTGCTGAATCTCAAGCTCTGTCTGTGAAATCACATGTGAAGGATTAGAACGGTAACGACGTAACATGGACACATGGAGCACATCATGAATCTTCTCTAACTCTGGCGACAAAGCTAACGAATATGCTAATGGTCCAACTCTTTCAGTCACCTCAAACAGTCCAATAAAACGTGGACTTACTTTGCCTTTCCTGCCAGATCTAAAGACTTTCTTCCACGGGCATACTTTCAAGAACACTTTGTCACCAAATTGATACTCAATCTCTTTTCTTTTCAAGTCTGCATAAGACTTCTATCTATCTGAAGCTGCATTCAAGCAATCTCTGACAACTTTCAGTTTCTAATCAGTTTCTTTAACTAAATCAACCCTGTAAATCAGATTTTCTTTAAGCTTTGTCCCCTACAAAGGTATACGACATTTATCTCCATACAAAGCTTCATAAGGTGCCATTTTCAAACTCGACTGGTAACTATTATTATAAAAAAACTCTACCAACGGAAAAATTTTTTCCCAACTACCTTGAAATTCTAAGACACAACATCTGAGCATATCCTCAAGTATCTGAATAACTCTATCTGACTGACCATCGGTCTGAGGATGGAAAGCTGTACTAAAACTCAACTTTGTGCCCAAAGCTTCCTGTAACTTCTTCCAAAATAGCAAACTGAACCTCGGGTCTCTATCTGAAATAATCGATAACGGTACTCCATGTAGTCTGACTATCTCTGAAATATACAACTCGACCAACTTGTCAAGTGAATAATCCATACAAACTGTAATAAAATGAGCCGACTTCATTAGCTTGTCAATCACGGCCCATACTGCATCTTTCTTTCTCTGTGTCAATGACAATCCTGTTACAAAATCCATGGCAACTCGGTCCCATTTCCACTCAGGAACTAACCCAGGCTGCAAAAAACCTGAAGGTACCTGATGTTCGACTTTTAACTACTGATAGATCAAGCATCTAGAAACAAACTCTGAGATATCTCTCTTCATTCCTACCCACTAATACATTTTCTTCAAATCATTATAAATCTTTGTACTACTTAGATGAATAAACAAGGAACTGTTATGTGCTTGCTCTAAAATCTTTTGAATAAGCTCATCATTCTTTGGTACACATATCTAATTTTCGAACATTAAACAACCATTAGAACTGATCTGAAAATCTGACTCTATACCCAACTCACACTGAGCTCTTTTAGCTTGCAACTCACTGTCATCTTTCTGAACTTCACAAATTTCTTCAAGAAACATTGGCTTAGCTCTTAATTCGGCTAAGATAGAACATCATCCGATAAGGTTAAACTAGTGTTCAAATCTCTTAATGCAAATAAAGATTTTCTACTCAAAGCATCAGCAACTATGTTTGCCTTACCCGGGTGATAATCGATCACTAGTTTATAATCTTTAATCAACTCTAGCCATCTTCTTTGCCTCAAGTTCAAATCTTTCTGAGTCATCAAGTATTTCAAACTTTTATGATTAGTAAATATTGGGCACTTCTCACCATACAAGTGATGTCTTCATATTTTCAACACAAATACAATGGCAGCTAGTTCTAAATCATGTATCGGATAATTTTTCTCATGTGGCTTTAGCTGTCTGAGGCATAAGCAATTACCTTTCCTTCTTGCATAAGTACACAGCCTAGTCCATTCAAGGATGCATCACTGTAAATCACAAACTCTTTACCCAGTTCTGGTTGTACTAAGATAGGAGCCTCAGTCAACAATGCCTTTAACTTGTCAAAACTCTGTTGACACTTTTCAGTCCATTCAAACTTGACATCTTTATGTAGCAATCTTGTCAATGGAGTAGCTATCATGGAAAATCCCTCTAAAAATCATCTGTAATAACCGACGAGGCCAAGAAAACTTCTGACCTCTGATACATTCCTGGGAGGCTTTCAATCAAAAATGGTTGAAATCTTGCTCGGATCAACTCTAATAGCTTCACTTGAGACTATATGTCCAAGAAAACCAACTTCCAGTAACTAGAACTCACTTTTGCTAAACTTGGCATAAAGTTGATTTTCTCTCAAAGTCTGTAAAACTGTTCTCAAATGTTCTGAATGCTCAGTCTTATCATGAGAATAAATCAAGATATCATTAATGAACACAACTACAAATTTATCCAAGTAAGATCTGAAAATTAGATTCATTAAGCCCATGAACATGGCAAGAGCATTATTCAAGCCAAATGGCATCACAAGATACTCATAATAGTCATACCTAGTCCGGTAGGCAGTCTTCGAAACATTTGACTCTTTAACACGCAACCAATAATATCTGGATCTCAAATCTATCTTGTAGAACATAGTAGCTCCCTTCAATTGATCAAACAAATCGTAAATTCTAGGTAGTGGATACTTGTTCTTAATAGTCATGTTGTTAAGCTATAGATAATCTATGCACAATCTCATCAAACCATCTTTCCTTTTCACAAAGAGCACTGGTGCACCCCATGGTGAACAACTAGGTCTTGCAAAGCCTTTCTCTGTTAGTTCCTACAACTGAACTTTCAATTCTCTCAATTTCATTGGAGCCATTCTATAAGGAGCAATAGAAATGGGTGTTGTACCCTGAACCAATTCAATACCAAACTCAACTTCTCTGATAGGAGGCAAACTTAGTAGTTCTTCCAGAAACACATCAGGAAACTCACATACCACAGGCACTGATTCAATTTTCAACTCTGGATCTTTAGTATTCAACACAAAAGCAACATAAGCTTCATATCCTTTTCTCAAGCATTTTTGAGCAGACATAATAGAAATCATGGAAATTGAACTATCTGACTCATCTAAATTAACCCGAAGAACTTCACTATTTTCGCATTTCAACTCAATGAATTTCTTTCCACAATTCACTATCACATCATGCGTAGTCAACCAATCCATACCAAGAATCACATCAAACTCATCAAATGACAATAGCATGAGATCGGCCGAAAAACAGTAACCTCTAATCATCAAATGGCAATTTTTACATACTTTGTCTACTAATACATGCTGACCCAATGGATTCGATACTTTAATCACAAATCTGGTAGACTCTATGGACATGTTCATATTAGGCATCAATTTCATACAAACAGAGGAATGGGTCAAACCTGAATCAATCAAAGTAATAACATTAACATCATGAAGAGAAAATGTACCCATAATTACATCGGGGGAGGATGCCTCTTCACGAGCATAGATAGCATAGGTCCTTGCAGGTGCTCTAACATCTGGTCTTGCTACTGAATCTCTAGATGCACCTCTACCTGCCCCTATTCCCGAACTTCTCTGAGGTTTGCCTCTAACGGGGGCATTGCCTGATCTTACTCTCAGTATTACTTCTCTTTTAACCATCTCAGGACACTCCCAAATGAAATGATCCGATGCACCACGTCAGAAACAACCAGTCTCAGTTGCTCGACATTAACCTGGTTGATGTTGACCACATTGAGGACACTCGGGTCTATCAGGCTGAATACTGCCAACACTCACAATTGAAGTGGTCTGAGCTTTTTGACCCATAAATCTTCTACCTCTTTTTTGGCTAGAATACCCTGCTGAAAAATTGGATCTCATAGAAAACTCTCTAGGCCTCTTGGATGTAGACTGAAATGACTTGTTCATCTGTCTTTTCTTCGTGTCTTGCATCTCAATTTCAGCTTTACCATTTCATTTCAGTAACTCCTCTGCTTTACAAGCTCTTTCAACTAAAATAACAAACTCTTTTATTTCTAAGACACCAACTGATAGTTGAATATCATCATTGAGCCCATCTTCAAATCTCTTACACATAATAGCTTCAGTAGACACATAATCTTGAGCATAATTACTGAGTCTGAAAAATTCACGTTCATATTCAGTCAATTTCATCTTACCTTGCTTTAGTTCAAGGAATTTTTTTCTTTTCTGGTCGATGAACCTCTGACTAATGTATTTCTTACGGAACTCCTCCTGAAAGAAATCGCAAGTAGCCCTCTCTTTCGGTACTATTGACATAAGTGTGCTCCACCAATGGTAGGCCAAGTCTCGTAAAAGTGATACAACACACTTCATTCACTCTTCAGGTGTGCTGGATAACTCATCAAAGACCCTGATAGTATTATCGAGCCAAAATTCAGCTTTCTCTACATTGTCATCTTTGGTAGCCCAAAACTCTTTGGCCCATTGTTTTCTAATTTTATCAACTAATGGCTTCTCTCTTCTGACTATATCTATGACTGGGGAAGCTACATGGGTAGTCTGAGGATCATGAGGGGGTGGAAGTCTAACGGCCGGATTCATACGAATAAACTCAGTAAACCATTCATTCATAGCTTGGAAGAAGGCCTCTCGAGCCCCTCCTCCCTGACTAACTGTAACGGGCCTTTCACTAATATCTAGTGGCACCGTCCTTTCAGCAGGAGCAGGCGCGTTACTTTCTACATCATCTGCACGTACTCGTTCGGGATCCATAACTATGAAAGAAAAACATTTTAAAATCGTCAAGAGTCGTCACACTATCAAAATATAAATATGGCATGTATAGCTAGACTCTTACTCATACTGAATATTCAGAGAACCAACTAAACTCTTACTTTGATACCAACAAATGTAACAGCCCTTACCCGAGACCATCGCCGGAGTCGAGCACAAGACATTACCAGACTTATCTTACTTGTTCGGGGCATAAAATTTTTTAAAATTAATTCGCTTGCATTCATCCAATAAATCCATAAAAAGGGCCTTCGAGGCCATAAAACGTGCAACGGTTCGGGACCAAACCGTGAACATTAAAAATTTTCCAATTACTTACACAAAATCAAAACAATTTATTTCACTATTCATAATAAAATTGTCCATCTGCGTAACAGTCACTAAATTAATTATAACTTGAGTTACGAAACTCAAATTTTAAATCCGTAAATTTTCCCTGAACTAAACTCATATATCTTCTTACCATAGTATTCTCAGAAATTTTGGTTTGGCCAATTAGTACAGTTTATTCATTAAAAGTTCCCCTATTTCGCAGTTCAAATGACCTGACCACACTTCACTAAAAATCGATTATCTTATTATACAGAATTCAGATATTGTTTTTGTTTGTTTCTAATGAAAATAGACTCACTAAGGAATATATACATATAAACTATGACTTATAATTCATTTTTTACAATTTCTAGTGATTTTCCAAAGTTGGAATAGGGGATCACGAAGTCACTCTGAACAAGTCTTACAAAAATTTAAATATCTCAGAATATAGACTTCCTTTCCTTGCTCTGTTTCTTTCTTATGAAAATAGACTCAATAAGCTTTAATTCCATTTCTATAACTTTTAGTGATTTTTCAAAACCACGTTACTGTAGCTATTTCCTAACTGTTCCATGGCCAACTCTTACTCCTTCATAATTTCTTTGCATCAAACCTCATTTAGGCATACATAATACCAAAACATGTTCTTATTTAGTTATATTATAAGCTAATCATTACCAAGTATTCACATGTCATTCTTTAATCATATCATAAGGACATACACACAAAATAGTCAAGTCCCTATACATACCGTAACTTAAAGTATTTCTAGTCACAAATACCGAGATAGCTCGTTGATAGTGTAAGGCGATCTTTGACGTCCTTACAATTTTTTGAGTTGGCTTTGCGATACTATAAAAAAGAGATAAAAGAAAGGGAGTAAGCATAAAGCTTAGTAAGTTTGCATGTAAATAAATAACAACATTCTAAATGAATTATCAAGATAACCTGAACCTTTCGAACATGGAATTATCTTACCTTCCTTTTGGTACACTCTTTAAATTTTCTGTTGAACCACTTGGAATGCTAAGGATACACGGGTACCTTTCCTTTTTAAACTTACCGTTGCCATGTCTTGACAAGGTCTTACATGGTATCCTCGCCTTATGAACTCACCATTGCCATGCGTTGGCATGGCTTACATGGGATCTTTGCCTTATCGTAGTTTCTCAATGACATGTTTTGACATGGTCTTACATGATTTCCTTTCCTTGTAAAACTTACCAATGCCATGCCTTGGCAGGGTCTTACTTGGTATCCTTAAACCCTAATGTCATGACATTTGTATCCTATACATTCCTAAGGTTCAACCGGGACTTTTAAGTATCATTTCACTGTCAATTCTTGCTTGAATCATCAAAGAATAAATTTACAGAATAAATATATAGATGCTAAAAAAGAACATCATTAATTATAAATAATAAAACATTCCATTTATTTACCGCAAACTTACCTCGATACAAAATATGATCAAATATTTTGATTTAGTCCTCAACCTTTTTCTTTCATCGGTCTAACACCGAATTTCGTTCTTCTTGATCTATAATAGAAAATTTAACTTATTTAATATTAACATTTATCAAAACAGTCATTAACGCTAACTTTGGCAAAATTATAATTTTGCCCCTAAACTTTTGCATATTTACACTTTTACCCCAAGGCTCGAAAATGAAACTTTATCCCTAATTCTTATGTTTTATGAAATTCTGATCATTTATTTACCTACGGCAACATCAAATTCCCACTCTAACATGTACTTATGACCATTAGGTATTTTTACCGATTATGTCGTTTTACTTGTTTTCGCTTAAAATCGTTTAGCTCAAGTCGTTTAACATAATTTCAAGCTTCATACTCTACAATAAAATATCAAAATAAACACATTTCACCTATGGGTAATTTTCCAAATATGAACCTTAGGTTAAATTATTTCTAGAATAAGTTAAATCAAGTTATCGGGACTTCAAAAACGTAAAGAACATTAAAAACGGGGCTTGGTATCACTTACTATAAAGCTTGGAAGCTTGACAAAACCCTAGCTATGAAGAACCCTTGAAATTTTGGCCTAATGAAGAAAATGGGCACATTTTGCCATCTTTTTCCCTTTTTTAATCTTTTAATTACCAAACGACTAAAATACCCTTCATTAAAACTTTAGTTATTTTTATCTATGTATGTCCATTTTTGTCCATGAAAACATAATGATCTAATTACCATATAAGGACCTCTACATCAATTATACTCTTCAATTTAATCCTTTAGCTTCTAAAACTCATATTTATTAACTTTTGCAATTAAGCCCTAGTAGGTAAATTGAGCATGATATCTATAAAATTTTCCATCGATACTCTAACACATGAATCTAATCACTCGGTAAATTATAAAATTAATCAGAATAAACTTTTCTATCTCGGATTCGTGCTTTCGCAACCAATGTTTCGTTTAGGCCATATTTTAGCTTGTTACACGTGTCCGACCCCGTGTAACTCTCTGACTTGGGTCACACGGCCAACACACACGTCTGTGTGGCTAGCCCGTGTGCCCTAAAAATGGCCACACACGCTCCTGTGCCAGACTTTCTGCTAGGTCGTGCCCATCCTGTAGGCTATACGGACTTGGTTTTTAATTCAACACTAGGGGACACACAGCCATGTAACCTGACCGTGTATCACACACAGTTGAGACACACGCCCATGTCTCTTCCCGTGGGGAAAAAATAGGCTATTTACCAAGCCATTTTGCCACACAAATTTGTATGCACCTACACCAAACCAAATGGTACCAAAACATAGCATTTATAGGCATTCAAACCAACTAAATCAAGCCTAAATCATGTGAACTCAATTTCATTATTCACAATATACACAAGTCACAAAATGCGCTATTACTTTATACCAAATTCACATATACAATTCAACTAATTAAACATTTCCTAACATGCATCATTATGCTCAAATTCAGAAGAATACATCTCCTCTATTATCAACCATTTGACATCCACAATTCTTACTATCAAAAAGCATCACAAAGCCCACCTCAATCACATAACATAGGCCATTTATACACATATATATTCATAACCAAACTAACCAAATTAGGCCAACTCACATGGCTATATACAAAACTAAAAGCATTTTACATTTACAAGCCATTTCAAATAACCAAAATCATTATCAACTCATAAACCAAAATGACCATAGTTCCTATACATGCCATATATTCCAAAAACATAGATTCAAAAGTACCAAAACGATAGCTTGATAATGTGATGAAGTCTCCGACGATCCCCAAATTTGAGCTAGCTTTGAAATCACTATAAAACACAAAAAAATAACCAGAGTAAGCTCTATAGCGTAGTAAGTTCATATCATTAATAAGTATAATTTGCCAATTCATTTACAATTTAATGAACATAAGTAATTGTAAGCAATACATTCAACTCATTAATTTTCACATTTCCATAATTCTGTGTATTATGTACAAATTCATCAATTTTCACTTACTTCTAATATGAACTTAGCAATTATCAATTACTTGCCAAACTTATCATGAGTACCTGAATTGATCCGTAACATTTCTTACATCATTGTACCATCATATTTTCCCGTTGAACCATTCCGAATAATATCGGATACTAGGAATCTCGCACCAAAGTGCCACATACATAGCCAGTGCTATCCAAATCTCATATCACATATATGCTCACTCTCGAGCTATCAACGGGCCTGCTCACACAAGCTATCAGTTAAGACATAGCTACACGGTGCTACTCACACAAGCTATCAAGTAATCACAACACATGATGTATACTCAGCCACCGGGAGGACGTACAGGACCAGCACTTGGATCACATAATCACAATAACCCTTAATGACATCTCACTAGTATCCTATCTATTCCTAAGGTTCAATCGGGATTCTTACTATGTCAATGCTTTGTCGATAGCTTCCACAGTGTCATAATATCAAAATTATACTATTTAAGCATATAAACACATATAACATTAAGCTTATTAATCATACAAACATACCTTGGTTCACAAAAATGATGAAATAGGTCGATTAGTTGAGTACTTTATTTTTCCCCGATCTAGATCCGAATTTCACTTTTCTTTATCTATATGTAATCAAATTTAGCTTATTTAATAATCTTTCTATTCAATTTAATCCAAAACATTAATTAAAGCACATGTACACTTCTGCCCCAAGTATTTCACAACTTTTACAATTTAATCTTTATTTCATAAAAACACAAATTAATGCAATTTAATACCAACCGATGATAGCCAAATTTTCCTAGCAAACATATCACCCATATTTTTTCATTTATTTCACAATTTACCCACAAAGTTTCCACATTTCATAATTTAATCCCTAGTTTTCATTTTCACTAAAAATCACTTAACAAAACTTGTATAACTATCATCAAACATTCATAATATATCATTAATAATTAAAATACATGCATATTCATTAATGAAAACATCCTAAATCTTTAATATTTTTGCAAAATAGTCCCTGGGCTAGCTAGATCTATTTGCAACGATCTAAAAAACATAAAAATCATTAAAAGCAGAACAAAATACATACCAAATTGTAAGGATTGAAGATTGCCGAACCCCCACTTAAAAGAACCATGTATTTTTTGTGGTGGCTTGATGAAATGAAGAGGATCAATGGTTTGTACTAATTTTAATTATCATTTAATTCCTAATTACTATTATAACCTTTAAAAACTTTAAAAATTACACAAAACACCAAGCCACTATCATCCACTATCTCATATATGGGCTAATTACCACATAAGAACCTCCACTTTAAATTTCTATAGCTATTAGACACCTTTAGCTAATAGAACTCAAGTTTTACACTTTATGCGATTTAGTCCTTTTTACTGAATTAAGCATTCAAACTATAAAATTTCTTAACGAAATTTTCATACAAACACACTATCATGTTGTACACATTAAAATAATAATAAAATAATTATTTTGACTTCTAATTTATTTTCTTGAAACCACTGTTCTGATTTGACTAAAAATGGGTTGTTACATTTAGTTTAAGTTTAATTTCCTCAAAATAAGCTTTTTACACAATGTTTAGCCATGTGATGACCTAATGGTCCAATATGGGCCTAGAGATGAACTAACGAGTTACTTGAGTGTGTAGGACACTATTTTTGGGTTGAGAACATGAAAGACGACGACAACATCACGACACCGGGCTGTGATGTCGCAACATCAAACTTTGAAGCCAAAGAATTTAGCTTCGAAGTTAAGTTGTTGGTGTTGTTGCTAGGGAGGTTTCAAAATTAAATTAAAATTTTATTTTATGCAATTTAATAGGGAAAATTGGAAAATTTTAAATTATAGATGCGAATATTGAATTTATTTTTTTATTTGATTTACTTTTAAGTTATTAATTTTATTTTACTTTAATCTCTTTGATTTAAATGTATGACTCGAAGCGGAACCATGCTAATCAAGCGAAAACTTGAATCGGAGAAAATTTTGAGATGCACCTGTCAACAAATGCAAAATAACCCACCGATGGTAGCCGATTTTACCTAAACCCCCTATTTGAAGAACTACTCGAACTACTAGCACAATTTCAAATAGAGCCACTGATGGCTTGGCAAGAACGAACATTACACGAATACGCGCTACCCACTTTAGATGTGGTTTGAGGTAGTATTGAGAGGAAATCGATCAACACCAATAATTTTGAAATGAAGACAGCCAACATTCCAATGTTTCAAAACAACTTGCAATTTCGGGGCAACATGATGTAAGACCTAAATCAAAACTTAAAGTGATTCCTTCAGCTCTATGATACTTTCAAGTACAATGGGTTCATTGATGATGTTATTTGTAATGCCCTTAACTCGACTTGGTTCATCGGGTCTGCATCTTGGATATCATAAACAATACAGAACATTTAATAAAATAGTTTGCACTTTCTCATTTATATAAAACCTTTTATTTGAAGTCTCAAAATAGAAACTTAACATTTGGAAATTTAAAATAAAATATATAATAAATAACCTATTACATCAGATTTGTTGCAGATCTTTACAAGTTAGAAATTATTTTAAGACAGACTTAAAAGGCGTATTCAAGACTGCGCCACAAATCCACTGTATGCATAACAGCGCACTCTGCCACCAACTTGGTGTACTTCTAGAATTGTCCCCCAGACAAAACCTCTTCCCATCATACCTAAAAGGCGCTAACAAATATTGTAAGTGTAAGAGTACATAGTGAACTCACCATAACCATACATTTATGGATACTTTGAAAATCTTGTATGAATTAGAATAAGTCAACCATATTATGCATCATTTACTTCAGGTGATACCAACAGAGTGTTATCATTCCTCTTTATATGCCAATTATGATGCCCTTATCATACTTAATCTTCTAGATCTTGCTAGTTGAGGAATCCTTCCAATCATTTCACAAATCTCTTATCTCATTATACTCACTTAAAAGAACGTACCCTTAGAAACTACTTTCAACAATCCATACCTTAATCCATATTCTTATTTCAAAAAATTGCTCACTGACATTATCTTGGGTGAACATTTATGCAGAATTTCATACCATTGGCTCACATTTATACATACCCTAATCCAGTTCTGCACACATATCCATACCGATATTTCATTACATATAACATCTAGATGAACTCCACATCATGCTATATCATAATATAATTCAAAATAACATTAACTTAAATTTAGAATAATTTTAGAAGAAGATACAAGACCACTTACTTTCCATATTTATATTTCATTGTGATGGATACCCTTCTCAACATACAGATACACCTTTCTTTTTCACATAACCCTTACGACTTTATTCAACTCTTATTCCAGAGCATATCAGTACCTTGTATTGATCATACTGTCTTACCATAGAAACAGACATTCATATCCATAGCTTACAAGATATTCCTAATAGTTTATGCATAAAGGCCTAACAAAACATTCAACACAAGCAATCATATCGAGTGCGCCACCAAGGCGTTACATTCAAAATTTTCCAAAAAGGCATTCCTTTTAAGTTTACAAAAAAGGCTATTCTTTTAAAGTTCGTCAAAAAGGATATTCATAGATGTCGTGTTTACGATATGGATTTGCCTAAACTCACATAACATAGGTTTTCCCATCATCATCCGGGGACACAAAGAGCGTGGAAATTTATACAAAGCATGGGAATGTTTCAAGTTGTTTCTAAAGAAGTGCCCCCATGATAGAATGAAAGAGTGGTTGCAACTGCAAATATTTTACAACGGGTTGGATGGTAGCTTGAAAGCCGAAAAAAGATTGTGCATTTAGTAGAGCTTTTATGAACAACACTTATGAGCGAGCCTGTTAATTGATCAAGGACATGGCAATGAACTCCTATATCTAGCCGAACGAGCATTTCTCTCATAATCCAAAGTTGTCCACGGCTAAAGCAATAAAAGACAAGACAAATAACAACATATTTTAGAAAAATTACATCGTTTGGTGACCACTGTCAAGTTGTCCATAAACGACATTGTTCAAAGTTATCTACCTTACTCTAAAATCCAACTAGAAGAAGTCAATTATTTTGGAAATAGGGGTGGAAATCCTTATCCAAACACTTACAGACCCAATCAGAAGGACCATCCCAATCTAAAGTGTAGAGACAATCAAGTTAGAAAAAACTCAATTCAGAACCGACAAAATCCTAGTATTAACCTTTGCATATTCAAATATCTCAAGAATGGTCCATAGGCATTGACCACATTGGTTTTGGTCAATGTTTAGATCAAATCAAAGGAGAAATATAACTAATGAGGTTTGAAATTAAAGAAGTGAAACCTGAATGTGCTCAAACTCATGCTGATGTGGCCAAACTGAAAAGAAGAAATACGCAACATCATAAGCGCGTTAAATGGAATGAAAAGGAAAATGGGTACGAGTATTCCAAATAATATGGAAAACAACCACTAAAAGGAAGGAAAAGAACACATGAATGTCATCGCACTCTGATCGAGAAAGACCTTGGTAAACTCGAGTTCGCATGTAAAAGGAAGATGAAAAGGTCGAGACTGTCAACGAGACCCTTAATAGGCCCGAACTTGAGTTTCAAACGGAGAAAGTAGCAAAATAGGTAGATGAATAGGAAATTGAACAAAAATCGGAGCTTGTGTTCATTAACATTAGAGAACAAACAATGAGGGGATGAAGTAGAATTCGTAAGTTTTCTCAAGTTATTTAAATATCTTAATGTTAATTTGCAACTATTGGAATTAATTGATAAAATACCGAAATATGCCAAGTACCTAAAAGAAATCATGTCTTGGCATAAGAAATTAAACAAAGGTGAGAAAATTAATATCGACGCCTCTTGTAGTGTGGTAAGTGCTCAAAAAATACCCTAGAAATGAAAATATCCATGTAGTTTTACAAGTCCTATATAGATAGAGGACAAACATTTTATTAAGGCCCTTTGCGATTTAAGGGCCACTATTAATTCAATGCCTTTGTCTATGTATTTAAAACTCATACTGGGGAACTGAAAAACACAACGATCATATTGCATTTAATCGATAGGTCTTTAGTACGCCCAAAAGGTGTACTTGAAAATGTATTAGTTATGGTCAGAGGTTTTATTACCCCATCGATTTTGTTGTCCTTAACTTCGAAGAGGACAAAGACATTCCCATTTTGTTGGGTATGCCATTTTCTGCCACATTTAGATCGACCATCAATTTCAAGAAAATTGAATTAATTATGAAAATTGATTGTGAAATAGAGGTGTTCAAACATGCCTACTATTCCCAAAATGAAGAATTCGTAAATAAATTAATGGAAGAATGTTACGCATTTTTTTATATTACCTCTAACAACCTTGATTGGAGGCATGGGAGTGGTTTAATGTGTGTAAGAATGTATGAGTTGAGGGAACACGATTAATAAAAAGATCCCAGATGGCAAGGCATATAGTGGACGGACTGCAACAAACGAAAATGGAACAAAAATTCGGTGAAAGTAATTCGCAGGCTATCTGATGAGTCTAATAGTCAGAATTGATTCAATCCTCAAAATCCTTAATATGTGTTATAAATTAGTGTAAATTAAAATTTTATTTCCATATTTCAAACTTCAATTAGGATTATTAATTTTAATTTGGATAGGATTTCAACCTTAGGAAGCAAAAGAGTGGTTAATTTGGATGTATTTTCAAATTAGGAGTAAACAAGGGGGACCGAAAAAAAAACACGAGACTGGAGAAATTGAAGATTGTTTCATGACACTGAAAGTCAGTGTTGGGGCACAAAACTTCGAATACTCTAGTATTTTCTAAATTAGGGTTGTGTCCAGACACCGCATCTTAGTGTTACGACACGATACTTCGAAGCATCAAATTTTGAAATTATAAACCCATGTCACGACATCGAACCCTGATGTTGTTGACCACCTATAAACATGTTACCATTTATATTAAAATTTTACAAAAAAATATATAATTAAATCGGTGGTGTCCTCAAGCATACGAGTCAAATTGTAATATAGTTGTAAGTATTCTGAGGATAGTACCCAACGGATTGTATGTAACGCCTCGAATTTATGGGCTTAGAACTGTTGGGCCTTGTGCATGGGAGCCGCTAAGAGACTGCACATAAAAGTTTATGTGTGCAAGAAACATCACAAATAAAATGACTGCTCTATTGGTTAAGTAATTTAGGACTAGTTGGGAATGTTTTAGAAGTCATGGGTTCAAATCTAGGCTTTAGAAAAAAATTTAGTTTTCCACTTAAACGAATTCTGGCATTAGCATGTGAGCCTTATATTTAATTGTGGTTAAAAAGTGTCTCAAATGAGCTTGTGGTCCTGTGGTAAGTGGCGTGTGGTAGTTGCTTGAGGTCTAAGGTTCAAGTCTTGGCAAGGTAAAAAGAGTATTTATTTTGCTACTCTTGCCATATGAGAAGCAGAAGGGGACTAGAACTCTACAAGGTGGAATTTGAATTGGTCAAAGAGTAGACAGTGGAGTAAATCACGGAGGAGATTAAGCAGGATTTTTAGGAGGGATAGGGGAACAAAATTAAGGGATTTTTTATGAGGGGAAAAGTTATGGACGTTGGTGGACATCAACCACTCAGGAATTCAACTTAGTAGTGGGAGTGTGACTCTCCATTTTGGGTTTTTGGCTATTCTTTGTTCTGAAGCTAAATGTAGTGTTGATTTTTGGGTATTTTCTTCCATTTTGTGCTCTTTTCACTACCTTTTGGTTTCCTTGTTACCATTTTACTCTTAACTCTCCGTCTCTAATCAACATTTTCAGTTGTTCTACCTCTAGCTGATTATGCCATTTTGTCCTCTTTCGTCTCTCTTTTTCTCCATTTTTACTTTTAGTTTTTGATTACCCATACTTCTCCTCTCTGTTAGGCCTCAAATTAGTTCTCTTTTCTTTTGATGTCTTGCCGAATAACCTTTATCATCTCCTCTCTTCTTGTCATCCTTTCACCATTAATATTCGAGCCGTTACCGCATTGCTCTCTCCCTACTTCTGCTTTCAGTTTTTACAGTTGATCTTTGGTCAATCGGTAATTTATTTAATTTCTATTATTTCTATTATCATCTCTTTCCATTTTCTCCTCACTACTCATTTCCTCGTTTTTCTCCCTGATAACGCCTTGATCCTTTCCTCAAATTTCTCTTCTGATCACTCCCCTTGGAGTCCATCTTCATGCCACTTCCATCCTTCTAGAAGGCCAAAACTAAACTTCTAACAATACTAAACTAGGATTCAAACCTTGGAGCTTCTTACTAGCCACTAACGCCACCTCCCTACACTCTAAGTGGCGTCACTTAGCCACTCTTCCACAAAGCTTTTTGATGCCATTTTTCCTATCTTTATTTAAAAGCCTAACTACTTGCCAACAAGGTCCTTTTAATAATTAAACTGTAATTTCATTTACCCGTAGGTTCGAAATCAAACCTTAATTAAGACCTACTATAATTATCACATGGCTAGGAACAAAAACACAATTTTTACCAAAATCGAAAACAAAGAAAGTTCGAGATTTCAGGATTTTTGGGTTTTGAGTTTTGAGTTTTTTGGGGTGCTACATAATACAACCATAAGTTTAGAAGAACTTAGTGTGCTTTTGTGAACAGTGTATTCAACTATATTTCAACATAATGAAGAAAAATAAACTATAAAAAATATAATAGTCAATGTGTGACCTACCGTTAAATGAAATAGTCAATTCGGGCCAATTTCGCATTCAAGAAGCTTGTTTTCTATGAAATTTAGGATTTTGTATTATGTTTATAGTAATTATAACTTAGGATAAAATATTAATAAAAAAGTGTTTTTTAACATATTTTGTAAGTGTTGTGACCCAATAGGCCGACACGAGCCTTAGGTTGTGTTAATATGTTTAATTGAGTGTGTAGGATGAAGATATAAAAGCCCAATTGACATAGAAGAAATGGATGAGTGATGCACAAGCTTCGCGGGATATTAAAGCACAAAGAAAACAACTAAGAAATATTTTTTGTGTCGTGTCATGCCACGCAAGGGGTGTGGTGCAACACACTTCAATGTGCTACCCAAGTTTATCGAGCTTATTTTCATCTGTGTAATCAAACATATACGAAGACCTATGACATGTTGGAGACCTAATTTGGGCTTCCAACACTTCTATAAATAGGACATTAAGAGTTGAATGTAACTAAGTCATCCTAGACGCCTTTAAAAACCCTAGTAGTTTAGAAGTAGATTTAGTTTATTTTCTTTTTGGCTTTTCATACTCTTTTGTTTTTCCTTTTGTAATCAATTTGTATTCAAGAGTTTATTTATTTAATTACAGATATTTCAGTGTATGTTCTTTACTATTTGTTTTATTTCTTTATTCCAATAAAGAGATTTACTACTCCATTCCCCATTTGATATTATATCCACGATTATTTAATTCTCTTTTATATTTCGAATCAATCGTGTTCTTCACATGATTTATTCAATCGAGAAAGAGATCATGAATAGCATGAGTGTAACACCCCGAACCCGAAACCGACACCGGAGTCGAACACGAGGTGTTAACTGACTTTAACCCCTTATAAAATTTATTTTCCAGACACTGCCCAATCTGTGTACTAGTCGTTTTAAAAATCATACCTTGAGTTTCGTAACTTGAAAATCAGTTTCGTAATTTTTTCCAGAAACTAGACTCATGTGCCCATCTATGTATTTTTTTCTAGAATTTTTGTTCGGGCCAATTAGTACAGTTTATTAGTCAAAGTCTCCCATGTTGCAGGGGTCGACTACACTGTCTTTGCCCATTACGACTTGGATATCTCCCTGTACGGGGCTTCAATACTGATGCCGTTTGTTTCTATGAAAACTATACTCAGAGAGGAATCTATACATATATGGTACGACCCCTAATTATCTCTGGTTAATTTATAATGAATTTCCAAAGTCGGAGCAGGGAATCCAGAAACCGTTCTGGCCCTGTCCCACAAAAATCTGATTATCTCTTAATATACTGCCCATATGATCTTTTCGTTACTTCCTCATGAAGACAGACTCATCGAGCTTCGATTACATAATTTATTCATCAATTAATTCCACTCCTACTATTTTTAGTGATTTTTCAATCTCATGACACTGCTGCTGCCAGCATCTGTTACGAAAGTAACTAGGTCCATTTCATGCCTACCCTTGATCCAACTCAATCGAACATTCGTGCCATTTTCGCATGGCTTAAAGTTTACATGCCAAAGTTCAAACACAACGTAATAGCTTATACATGCCAAAATGTTCTTCTAAGCCAACTAAGAAGAAAGTACCAAAACTTGCTATCCGGTGTGATGACTTCAATGACGGCCCGATCACGCAAAAAGAGATGTGTCCAAGAAACCTAGAATAGGTGACAAGGAAACACCGAGTGAGTTTATAACTCAGTAAGTCATAAGCTATGCACTACCATCCATCAATAACATTATCACAAGAGAAAACAAAATGGAACGAGGCTAATTACTCCATCCATTCCGAACCATACCATAGTTCCTCCAACCTATCGATTCAATTTCATATCAATTCATGCATTCACATTCCATATACTCATCAATAGGACATTGAAGCATTTTCATAAATCAATTTATTTTCGTTACAATCAAACGACTAAACGGCCTTTCACCCATCCTATGATAAATTTTATGTACGTGACTTCAAGTATAGTTGTCACATAGGTTCAAACTTACCGAGCTCAACACCAAGTATAAGCCTAGCACCTATTAGCCATGTACTCAAGACACTTACCCGATCCGCTGTCCGCGATCGACTCAATAGTGTCGCACACATAGTGTCCATAATGATTCACGAATGTATATTGAGTCCGCACACTCAGTGCTATATAATCAACTCGCACACTTAGTGCTACGTAATCAAATCGCACACTTAGTGCTACATAGTCAAACTCGCACACTTAGTGCCGCATGGTCAATTCGCACACTTAGTGCATCATATTCATTTCGCACACTTAGTGCAACATAGTCAAATCGCACACTTAGTGCTGTACAATTCAATCCCGCGCACTTAGCGCCAATCTCATGGTCATAAATGGTTATACCCGCACGTCTAGTGCCGAGATCAACAACTCAGTACATCTTACCTCTTTTCTTTTCATTCATCAATTTCATCATCACATACGTACATGCATATATATATATGTATATTTATTCATTCCATTCAGAATCAATACATAAACATTATGACCATTTGAAATAATACCAACTACATGCTTAATGACTTACCTTGTGTTGGGTAAGACGGTTCCAACTCGGCTACTCAGTGATCTTTTCTTTGCCTTTATCGGATCTAGTTCCCTTTTGCTCTTGAGCTTAAGTTCGACAAAATTTAAAATAGTCATTAATCGACTATTCAAGTATTACTTTCACAATAATATATATATTGATTTGACCTTCACACACATAGATTATAGTAAGCTTTATAATAGTCAATAAATAACTCATTGGCAAATTTTCATTAATGTTTACAACAAAATCACATATTCACTACGAGCTGTTTTCCTGAGCAGTAGTCGCTAAATTGTTTATAACTGGAGCTACAAAACTCCAAATCACTAGCCGTTAATTTTCCCAGAATATAGACTCGTATATCTTCCATCCATAAAATTTTCAGAATTTTAGGCTTGGCCAATCAATACCAGATTTTTCTTAAAGTTTCCCCTGTTTCACTGTTTGACTATTCTGACCACTCTTCACTACGGATCAAATTTCTCATTTTACAGAATTCAAAATGTGTTGTAGTTGATCTCATCTGAAACTAGACTCATTAAGGAGTATAAGCATATAAATTTTATCTTATAATCATTTTTGTACAATTTATAATGATTTTCTAAAAACAGAACAGGGAATCTAGTAGTCATTTTGACTCAGCCCCACAATACTTCAAATATCTCAAGATCGGTAATTCTTTTGTTTTTATAGTTTCTTTTGTAAGAAAATAGACTCTTCAAGCTTTAATGGCATAATTCACTTAGCTTCTAATTCAACTCCTACAAATTATGGCGATTTTCCAAAATCACCTTACTGCTGCTGTCCCCAAACAGATTATTACCAAATCAAATACTAACATTAGCATTTCACCTTAATAGCTAGCTTACCAAGCCTTAATTTAACATATTAATCTTTAACATATCTTTCACTTTTCATCAACAACTATCAAAAAGCTCAAGCACTCATCAATGGCAAAACACAAAATCATCATCAATCCACAAAATTGAACCATGGGTTTTTAGAACTCAAGTCAACTACTAAAACATGCATGCATCTCAAGAACAACATCAAACATACCTTAGTCTAGCAAACCACCATAGCCGATTTTCTCAAGCTCTTCCCCTTCCTTTCTTTCCTCTATTCGGCCAAAGGTGTTCAAGAATGAACACATTTTTTTTTTGTTTTCTTTCCTCAACTCACGGCAACAAGGGGGGGTATGGATGAGACCATTTTTTTTCATCACCCTTCCTTTTCATTGTTTAATTATCATGCTCTTTATTTTATTTTTCTTAGCATACATCACTAGCATAACATGTTGGTGACATGTTTCCACCCATAGCATGGCCAGCCACTATGCTTTAATTTGGCTAATTTGACATGCAAGGACAAACACTTTCCCACATATATTAATGGGCCACTTGAACACTTGCCTAGCATATTTCCAAATTGTCTCACATAAGTCCCTACTAATAAATTCCACATACACTGACCAAATTAAAGTATGGAACTATCACACAAGCATTTACGCACATCATAAACACAGAATATAATCTTTAATTATTTATAAGACTCGGTTTTGTGGTCCCGAAACCACTTCCCGACTAGGGTCAATTTTGGGCTGTCACAACTCTCCCCCACTTAAGAAATTTTCGTCCCCGAAAATCTTACCGGTAAATAGGTTTGGATATCGTTCTTTCATCGAGTTCTCGGTTTCCCAAGTAGCTTCCTCGATCCCGTGTTTGAGCCATAACACCTTTACTAGCGGAACTCTTTTGTTTCGTAACTCCTTCACTTCACGAGCTAGGATACGCATCGGTTCTTCTTCATAACTCATATCGGCTTGAATTTCAACCTCTGGTGGGCTAATTATGTGCGATGGATCAGATCTATAGCGTCGAAGCATCGAAACATGAAAGACGTCATGGATCTTTTCAAGTTCAGGGGGCAAAATCAATCTATACGCAACTGGCCCCACTCGTTCGGAGATTTCGTACGGCCCAATGAATCTCGGGCTCAACTTGCCCTTACGGCCAAACCTAAGTACCTTTTTCCAAGGCGAAACTTTAAGAAACACTTTATCTCCCACCTGATATTCAATGTCTTTTCGTTTCAAATCCGCATACGATTTCTGACGATCTGTGGCTGCTTTCAGACTTTCACGGATTACCTTTACTTTCTGTTCGGCATCTTTAATCAAATCAACTCCGAAAATTTTACTTTCACCGAGCTCGGTCCAAAACAATGGTGTACGGCATTTACGACCGTACAAAGCCTCGTAAGGTGCCATCTTAATACTTGATTGAAAACTATTGTTGTAAGCGAATTCAATCAAAGGTACATACCGTTCCCATGAACCATTAAACTCAAGGATGCAGCATCTCAGCATATCCTTGAGTATCTGAATTATCCGCTCGGATTGACCATCGGTTTGGGAATGAAAAGCGGTGCTAAAATGCAGCTTGGTACCCAAAGCTTCTTGCAATTTCTTCCAAAATCGCGAGGTGAATCTCGGATCTCTATCCGACACGATAGAAATAGGTACTCCATGTAATCTCACAATCTGAGAAACATACAATTCGGCTAGTTTATCCAATGAAAGCTCTGTACGCACGGGGATAAAGTGAGCCGACTTAGTCAGCCTATCAACAACAACCCAAATCGCATCCTTCTTACTTGCGGACAATGGCAGTCCGGACACAAAGTCCATTGTGACTCGGTCCCATTTCCACTCGGGTATCATGATCGGCTGAAGTAACCCTGAAGGCACTTGATGTTCCGCTTTCACTTGTTGACATATTAAACATCTCGAAACAAAGTCGGAGATGTCTCGTTTCATACCATGCCACCAAAACCGACGTTTCAAGTCGTTGTACATTTTCGTGCTCCCCGGGTGAATTGACATTTGGCTACAATGGGCTTCGTTCAGAATCATCGGAATGAGTTCCGAATTCCCTGGAACACACAAACGACTTCTAAACCTCAAACAACCATCATCATCAATCTGAAACTCCGATTCCTTGTTCGGAACACACTCAGCTCGTTTTGCAACCAATTCATCATCGACTTTCTGAGCTTCACGAATTTGATGAGTCAATAATGGTCTGGCTTTTAATTCAGCTACTAACACATTGTCAGGTAGAACAGACAAGTGTACATTCATCGCTCGCAAAGCAAACAGTGATTTCCGGCTTAAGGCGTCCGCAACCACATTAGCCTTTCCCGGGTGGTAATCAATGACAAGCTCATAATCTTTCAACAACTCAAGCCAACGTCTTTGTCGCAGATTCAAGTCTCGTTGAGTCATCAAATATTTGAGACTTTTGTGATCCGAAAACACATGGCACTTCTCACCAAACAAATAATGTCGCCATATTTCCAATGCAAACACAATGGCGGCTAGTTCGAGATCATGGGTCGGATAATTTCTCTCGTGTGGCTTCAATTGTCTCGACGCATAGGCCACAACTCGACCTTCTTGCATCAATACGCAACCCAACCCAAGTAGGGATGCGTCACTATAAATGACAAACTCTTTACCCGATTCGGGTTGCACCAAATTTGGAGCTTCAGTCAAATGAGTTTTCAGTTGATCGAAGCTTTTCTGACATTTCTCCGTCCATTCGAACTTAACATCCTTTTGAAGTAACTTCGTCATTGGTGTGGCTATCATCGAGAAACCTTTGACAAATTATCGGTAATAACCGGCGAGTCCTAGAAAGCTCCGGACTTCAGTAACATTTCTCGGAGGCTTCCAGTTAAGTATGGCTGAAATTTTGCTCGGGTCAACTCGAATACCCGATGCGGATACCACATGACCCAAGAAGCTAACCTCTCTTAACCAGAACTCACACTTACTGAACTTAGCATATAACTGCTTATCCCGCAAAATTTGCAACACTTGCCTCAGATGCTCAGCATGTTCGGCCTCATCTCTTGAATAGACCAAGATGTCATCAATAAACACAACTACGAACCGATCCAAATACGGCCTGAAGATCCAATTCATCAAATCCATAAACACCGCAGGGGCATTAGTGAGCCCGAACGGCATCACTAAGAACTCGTAGTGACCGTACCTCGTTCTGAAAGCAGTTTTGGGTACGTCCGAATCTCGAATCCGCAACTGATAATAACCCGATCTCAAATCTATCTTTGAAAACACCGATGCTCCCTTTAATTGATCGAACAGATCATCAATACGCGGTAACGGATACTTATTCTTTATCGTCACTTTATTCAGTTGACGATAGTCAATGCACAACCTCATGGTTCCGTCTTTCTTTTTCACGAACAATACTGGTGCACCCCAAGGTGAGAAACTCGGTCGAGCGAAACCTCTATCCGTCAATTCTTGCAACTGAGCTTTCAACTCTTTTAACTCGGTTAGTGCCATACGATACGGAGCGATCGAAATTGGCGTAGTTCCAGGTACAAGCTCAATACCAAACTCTACCTCTCGAACAGGTGGCAAACCCGGTAACTCTTCAGGAAAAACATCCGGGTATTCACAAACCACCGGCACCGATTCGGGTTTCTTTTCTAACTCCTTGTCATCAAGTACATACGCGAGGTATGCTTCGCACCCTTTCCTTACATATTTCTGGGCCAACATTGCTGATATTACAGCTGGCAACCCCCTTAAGTCCGCAGACTCAACTCGGATTATTTCGTTATTTGCGCACCTCAAATCGATAGTCTTGCTTTTGCAATTCACAACCGCATCATGCGCGGTTAACCAATCCAAACCAAGAATAACATCAAACTCGTCGAACGGCAAAAGCATCAAATCGGCCGGAAAACAGGATTCTCGGATTATTAGAGGGCATCTCTTACACACTTTATCAACAAGTACGCATTGACCCAAAGGGTTTGATACTCGAATTACGAGCTCAGTAGACTCAACAGGTAGAGTCTTACTGGTTGCTAAGGTTTCGCATACATATGAATGAGTAGAACCAGGGTCAATCAATGCAATCACATTAGTATCAAAGAGAGTGAAGGTACCAGTGATGACGTCGGGGGAGGATGCCTCCTCTCGTGCGCGAATGGCATATGCTCTAGCAGGAGTACGGTTCTCGGCTCGATCGGCCGTATCAGAGGCCCCCTCTGACTACCACCCCTGCCTCCTAAAATTCTCGGTGGTCTACCTCTAGATGTCACTCCACTAGGTCTTACACCTTGAATCTTATTCTTCTCATCCAGCTCCGTGCAATCTCTAATGAAGTGGTCCTTCGAACCGCATCCGTAACAGGCCCTGCTAGTAGACTTGCCCCAACATTCACCTAGGTGTCGTCTTCCACATTGGGGACATTCAGGTTTCTCGTGACGATTATTGCCCACACTAGCTACCGAAGTAGCTCGGGAGCCCATCGATGGTCTTGCCCTGATGGAAATTCCCGCAGTCGCCCTCGACTTATTAATGTCCTCCCTGAACTTCTTTACAGCTGAGAACGGAGCTTTACCCGTCGATCTTTTACGATAATCTCTAGCTTCAAATTCAGCCTTCCTCTTCTCCTTTCCAAGTTCTTCCGCCTTGCAGGCTCGTTCGACTAGTGTTACGAATTCTTTTATTTCCAAAATACCCATTAGTAGCTTTAAATCTTCATTCAATCCTTCCTCGAATCTTTTGCACATAGCAACCTCATCAGCTACACACTCCCGGGCATACCTACTGAGTCTTACGAATTCATGTTCGTATTCAGATACAGTCATACGGCCTTGCTTGAGTTCCAAGAACTCCTTACGCTTTTGATCAATGAACCGTTGGCTAATAAATTTCTTTCGGAATTCCGTTTGAAAGAAGTCCCAAGTTACTCGCTCGTTCGGGACTATGGAAATCAAGGTCCTCCACCAATAGTAGGCTGAGTCTCGCAACAAAGATACAGCACATTTTAGACATTCGTCGGGTGTGCATGACAATTCATCGAACACCCGAATGGTGTTATCAAGCCAGAACTCGGCCCTTTCGGCATCATCAGTTACTATGGCCTTGAACTCCTCGGCCCCATGCTTCCTAATCAAGTCTACAGGTGGCTTACTCAGCCTCACAGGATCAGCGACTGATGGCATTACAGGCTCTTGGGGTGGATTATTCAAATTTGGGAATTGTTGGACAGCCGGGTTGGTTCGGGCATATTGCGCGACCCACTCATTCATCATGGTAAAGAAGGCTTGTTTAGCCCCCTCACCTTGATTATTCGCAGATGACTGAGGTTCAACAGGCGGCGTCGCGGCGTCCCTTGTGCAGGAGCAGCCGCTACGCTCTCAACGTCATCCGCTAGGGTTCTTTCTTCACCGGGGTCCATTTACAAATCAAAACAAAAACATTTCAACCGTCAGAAGTCATCACACATTTAAACATTAACATTCGGCATGTATAGCTAGACTCATACGCGCTATGGTAGTCCTAGAACCGACTAAACCATAGCTCTGATACCAATCAAATGTAACACCCCGAACCCGAAACCGACACCGGAGTCGAACACGAGGTGTTAACTGACTTTAACCCCTTATAAAATTTATTTTCCAGACACTGCCCAATCTGTGTACTAGTCGTTTTAAAAATCATATCTTGAGTTTCGTAACTCGAAAATCAGTTTCGTAATTTTTCCCAGAAACTAGACTCATGTGCCCATCTATGTATTTTTTTCTAGAATTTTTGTTCTGGCCAATTAGTACAGTTTATTAGTCAAAGTCTCCCATGTTGCAGGGGTCGACTACACTGATCTTTGCCCATTACGACTTGGATATCTCCCTGTACGGGGCTTCAATACTGATTCCGTTTGTTTCTATGAAAACTAGACTCAGAGAGGAATCTATACATATATGGTACGACCCCTAATTATCTCTGGTTAATTTATAATGAATTTCCAAAGTCGGAGCAGGGAATCCAGAAACCGTTCTGGCCCTGTCCCACAAAAATCTGATTATCTCTTAATATACTGCCCATATGATCTTTTCGTTACTTCCTCATGAAGACAGACTCATCGAGCTTCGATTACATAATTTATTCATCAATTAATTCCACTCCTACTATTTTTAGTGATTTTTCAATCTCATGACACTGCTGCTGCCAGCATCTGTTACGAAAGTAACTAGGTCCATTTCATGCCTACCCTTGATCCAACTCAATCGAACATTCGTGCCATTTTCGCATGGCTTAAAGTTTACATGCCAAAGTTCAAACACAACGTAATAGCTTATACATGCCAAAATGTTCTTCTAAGCCAACTAAGAAGAAAGTACCAAAACTTGCTATCCGGTGTGATGACTTCAATGACGGCCCGATCACGCAAAAAGAGATGTGTCCAAGAAACCTAGAATAGGTGACAAGGAAACACCGAGTGAGTTTATAACTCAGTAAGTCATAAGCTATGCACTACCATCCATCAATAACATTATCACAAGAGAAAACAAAATGGAACGAGGCTAATTACTCCATCCATTCCGAACCATACCATAGTTCCTCCAACCTATCGATTCAATTTCATATCAATTCATGCATTCACATTCCATATACTCATCAATAGGACATTGAAGCATTTTCATAAATCAATTTATTTTCGTTACAATCAAACGACTAAACAGCCTTTCACCCATCCTACGATAAATTTTATGTACGTGACTTCAAGTATAGTTGTCACATAGGTTCAAACTTACCGAGCTCAACACCAAGTATAAGCCTAGCACCTATTAGCCATGTACTCAAGACACTTACCCGATCCGCTGTCCGCGATCGACTCAATAGTGTCGCACACATAGTGTCCATAATGATTCACGAATGTATATTGAGTCCGCACACTCAGTGCTATATAATCAACTCGCACACTTAGTGCTACGTAATCAAATCGCACACTTAGTGCTACATAGTCAAACTCGCACACTTAGTGCCGCATGGTCAATTCGCACACTTAGTGCATCATATTCATTTCGCACACTTAGTGCTGTACAATTCAATCCCGCGCACTTAGCGCCAATCTCATGGTCATAAATGGTTATACCCGCACGTCTAGTGCCGAGATCAACAACTCAGTACATCTTACCTCTTTTCTTTTCATTCATCAATTTCATCATCACATACGTACATGCATATATATATATGTATATTTATTCATTCCATTCAGAATCAATACATAAACATTATGACCATTTGAAATAATACCAACTACATGCTTAATGACTTACCTTGTGTTGGGTAAGACGGTTCCAACTCGGCTACTCAGTGATCTTTTCTTTGCCTTTATCGGATCTAGTTCCCTTTTGCTCTTGAGCTTAAGTTCGACAAAATTTAAAATAGTCATTAATCGACTATTCAAGTATTACTTTCACAATAATATATATATTGATTTGACCTTCACACACATAGATTATAGTAAGCTTTATAATAGTCAATAAATAACTCATTGGCAAATTTTCATTAATGTTTACAACAAAATCACATATTCACTACGAGCTGTTTTCCTGAGCAGTAGTCGCTAAATTGTTTATAACTGGAGCTACAAAACTCCAAATCACTAGCCGTTAATTTTCCCTGAATATAGACTCGTATATATTCCATCCATAAAATTTTCAGAATTTTAGGCTTGGCCAATCAATACCAGATTTTTCTTAAAGTTTCCCCTGTTTCACTGTTTGACTATTCTGACCACTCTTCACTACGAATCAAATTTCTCATTTTACAGAATTCAAAATGTGTTGTAGTTGATCTCATCTGAAACTAGACTCATTAAGGAGTATAAGCATATAAATTTTATCTTATAATCATTTTTGTACAATTTATAATGATTTTCTAAAAACAGAACAGGGAATCTAGTAGTCATTTTGACTCAGCCCCACAATACTTCAAATATCTCAAGATCGGTAATTCTTTTGTTTTTATAGTTTCTTTTGTAAGAAAATAGACTCTTCAAGCTTTAATGGCATAATTCACTTAGCTTCTAATTCAACTCCTACAAATTATGGCGATTTTCCAAAATCACCTTACTGCTGCTGTCCCCAAACAGATTATTACCAAATCAAATACTAACATTAGCATTTCACCTTAATAGCTAGCTTACCAAGCCTTAATTTAACATATTAATCTTTAACATATCTTTCACTTTTCATCAACAACTATCAAAAAGCTCAAGCACTCATCAATGGCAAAACACAAAATCATCATCAATCCACAAAATTGAACCATGGGTTTTTAGAACTCAAGTCAACTACTAAAACATGCATGCATCTCAAGAACAACATCAAACATACCTTAGTCTAGCAAACCACCATAGCCGATTTTCTCAAGCTCTTCCCCTTCCTTTCTTTCCTCTATTCGGCCAAAGGTGTTCAAGAATGAACACATTTTTTTTTGTTTTCTTTCCTCAACTCACGGCAACAAGGGGGGGTATGGATGAGACCATTTTTTTTCATCACCCTTCCTTTTCATTGTTTAATTATCATGCTCTTTATTTTATTTTTCTTAGCATACATCACTAGCATAACATGTTGGTGACATGTTTCCACCCATAGCATGGCCAGCCACTATGCTTTAATTTGGCTAATTTGACATGCAAGGACAAACACTTTCCCACATATATTAATGGGCCACTTGAACACTTGCCTAGCATATTTCCAAATTGTCTCACATAAGTCCCTACTAATAAATTCCACATACACTGACCAAATTAAAGTATGGAACTATCACACAAGCATTTACGCACATCATAAACACAAAATATAATCTTTAATTATTTATAAGACTCGGTTTTGTGGTCCCGAAACCACTTCCCGACTAGGGTCAATTTTGGGCTGTCACAATGAGTGGCTAAATACTTTAGGGGATATTAATGAGTGGATAAGGATGTGATTAATGGAGGATTTAGGGTTTCTTGAGATGTATTAGTTGGTACGAATTACGTGTGCTTAAACCACTAGTCTTGACAGCCTTAGGAAGTTTTCATAGGCAAGACGAGGTCAGGAGATAAGTCGAACTGAGTAAATCATAATTTGTCCTGGTTGAGAAAGTAAGGTCAGGAGATAAGTGGGTATCAACCAAATGATCAGTTAGTTAGAGGTCGGGAGGTAATAATTGGTTTATCGATAGCTAATATATTCTAAAACCCTAATTTGAAGTTAGTTACAAACTCTGAAGCAAGTTTATCTTCATGATTGGTTTATTGATTTGCTTTATTTGTTTAGTTTTCGCTATTTATTTATTTTTATCTCATCAATTTATTTTATGGTTTATCATAATATAGAGAATAATTAATACTACTTAGACTTGTTATTGTAAAAACATTTTCATTATTTGTTCTATCCTCCTTTTGGTACTATCCTTAGAATACTTCCAAAGTACTTTGTTGTACTGAATTATATTACAATTTGACTTGTGCAATTGTAGACACTGTCATTCTAATTTCTTATAGTTTTGGTGGCATATTTTATTATAAATGGTAACACTTTTATAGGCAGTCAAATTGCTGCCGCCTTTGTCGATGAGGTTTTGACAATAAATTTTGAAAATATTTTTTTTACAATTAATAAGATAAGTAGGAAAGTTAAAACCTATAGATACAATTTTAATTTTTGTTTATTTATTTTAATTTTCAATTTCTTTTGAGGTCATGTATGACTCGAAGCTCTATTACTCCAATTGAACCTTATCTAGATCTGGAGAAACAATTTAAATGTAACCGTCCAACAATGAATACTAATCTGCCTATGGTAATTAATTTACCACGGGTAAATCCATTATTCGAAGATTTAAGAGAGTGACAAGGTAATAATAGGATGAAATCCCAATGGCTTAACGGACGTTGTGCGAGCATGCACTACTTACACTAGATATGGTGCGAGGAAGGATAGAATGACCGATGATTAATTCCAATAATTTTAAGATAAAGACACCCACAATCCAGATGATCCAAAATACGCTATAGTTCGAAGAGAACATGGTTGAAGACCCAAATCGGCACATAATGTGATTTCTTCAATTATGTGACACCTTCAAATACAATAGGGTATCCGATGATGCTATGCATCTTCCATTATATCCATTTTCCTTCTGTGGCAATGCAACTTATTGGTTAGACTTGTTAAACCAAGTTCCATCACCACATTGAACAATCTAGTGGAAAATTTTCTCTATAAAATTTTCTTGATTAGTCAAACCATTTAGTTGAGGTGAGAAATTGCCAATTTTAAATAATTTGAAGGTGAATCTCTGTACAAGACATGGGATCATTTCAAGACAATGTTAAGGAAGTGCCTACATCATGGACTGCAAATGTGGCTCCATATTCAAATATCTTATAACGATTTAGGTAGACACATCAAATCGAGAGCATCCGATGGATCTTTTATGTTCCATACATATGAACAAGCCTACAAAACAATAGATGATATGGCCATGAATTCGTACATGTGGCCCAATGAGAGGTTCATGTACAAATATAAGCCTCCAGCAGTGAGCGAAGAAATCGATGATAGATTCAAACGAATCATTGACAAGCTTAATCGTTTGGAGACACAGTCAAGTCGACAAAAGCAAAACCACACTATGATCGCGAACTGAAGAAGGCAAACTATGTAAGTAATGAGGGTCGAGATCCCTACTCAAATACCTACAATACTGGTTGGAGGGATTATCTGAATTTCAAGTGTAGAGTGACCAAGGAGGCGTGAATCAAGCTCAAACTCAACAAAATACTCCTTATCAACCTCCACCATTGCAACAATGAGCAATGGGCAACAACCATGTTGAATGTGGTCAAATATTCGACCGACTAGAGGGGGAGATGCAAGCAATGAAGACATATATTCGACAAGTCCAAATGACATGTGGATGACTCAAATCCCAGATAGATAGCCTCTACCACCAAATGAGCCAATTGATGACAATGTTTTAGAAACAAAATGGCCAGAGTCTCCCTAGTAACATGAAGAAAAGCCTCAAAGAGATGGGAAAGAGCACGTAAAGGTGATCGTGTTGCAATTGTACAAGGAATTGAAGCCGACAGCCAAGCCCATCCATAAAGAGGAGAAATTCTGAAAGCATTCAATGAACTCATGGAAAAAGAAGAAGCTACACACTATGAGCTGATCGAGGAGGTAACTAAATCGGTGCATAATCCGGTAATCTCAAGTCACATCATAACGAATATAATCCTGAAATGATCTGGGTAGATCACTAATGAATATAATTCTGAAATGATCTAGGTAGATCACTATCTTAATAGAGATAGGGAATCAATACTATAGCAAAGCCCTTTGTGATTTAGGGGCTAGTATAAATTTAATGCCCCTATTAATTTACCAGAGACTCAGACTCGAGGATCTTGAAAATACCTCGATAACACTTCAATTACCTGATAGATCCTTACTACACCCAGAAGGTGTACTCAACGATGTATTGGTTAAGGTATGAGGACTCATAATCCCCATCAACTTTGTAGTCCTCCACTTCAAGGAAAATCGAGAAATCACCATTCTATTGGATAGGCCATTTTTGGCCAGTTCTAAATCGACTATCGATCTCGATTGAAATGAAATAACCATAAAGATCGATGATGATATAGAAGTGTTCAATTATGGTCGTGATTCCAAAAAGGTGGGATTATCTAGGGAGGATTGTTACATATTATTCAATCTGATTGTTACGTATTATTCAATCTAACCCTTAACAACCTCGATCAGAGGTACCTCTTTAGTCGTGTTGGTGTAGGAAATCAGATCATAAAGGAATAAGATAACTGGCGAGTCTCTAGTGGAAAAAGGAGCAATTAAAAGAACCAAGATGGCTGTAAATGACTGGAACGATGGAAATGTGCAAGTGTACACAATCGCAACAAGTAATAAAGTGACAAGTAAATCTCGAGTTATCGTACCCACAGGGACTGTAAAAAGAATTAATTATGAAATTAATTGTAAAACACTTTGGCGGGGTAAAAATAATTTGATTTAAAAGATGGTCAAAAACTATTTAAAAACTAAGTAAATAATTTAAATAAAACAAAGGAGTTCTAATGCACGATTTCAAATAAGATTTAATCAATGTAACATACTTGTGTTGGATTAATTATATTTCTTGAACTCAGAATTATTAAACTCATGTTTACACTGTTACAAATAAATTCACAGCAACCGGGTAATTTTCTAACTTATGAACAAACTTATATACAAAAATCCATTCATCTCTCGACATATCCCTATGTCAATTCAATTGACTAAAGAGATTCTAGTAAGAAAACATGTTATTGCACATACATACTCATTAAACTAAACTAATCTCTTGCATATCCCTATGTCAATTCAAATGATTAATTAAATCTAATCAGTATATAAAAGACTATGTGAGGTAGCAAGGCATCCCTACCTTGAAATAGTTTAATCACAATAATCTTGCAAGTCATGCAAGGCAATAATATCGCCAGATACATTGCTAATTTAACCTTCAGCTACCTTAGAAGAATAAACATGTACTGATTAAGTACTGTGTCAATTAATTAAAATTACAATCCGTTTAAATAATTAATTCATTAGCTACCTCACAGTCGTAATGCAAGAATAACTTAGGCATGATTTTACTTAACCAAGCATTTACCGAGGCCTATAACAGCATAAACATCATTTTAACAATTCAAGCAGGTAGAATATAATCAACCAACACAAACTTAATTTAAGCTAAATTGATTAAAATAACCATTTCAATAGCATAAATATTCATAAGCATGTTCATCAAAACAACAACAAAACTTAAATAGATAGGGAATAAGAAGCAAATCTGTTGTTTCTCCTTAGCTTGACTAGTTGCTTCGTTCTTCGTTCTTCGTTGCCCTCGGCTATCAAGGTGGCTTATGAACACCTAATTACAGCTCCAAAATGGATGATGAGATCCTCTTTCCCAAGAGAAGAAATCGACACTTGAACAATAAGGGAAATGGAATGGAAAAAATGAGAGAAAAAGTGAGAGATAAGAAGAGAGAATGAGAGATTGTTTTGGAATGAGGGATGCTTTGAATGATCAGCAAGGGGTGGCTTTTATAGCGGAATATGGCAGCTAAAAATAGAAAAAATAATCAGCCTAATAGACCTCCCTTGGCCTGCCACACACATGGAAAAGTTGAGAGTTTCAACTTTGCTATCTTAAGCTTGGGGCAGTTTCATAAAGCCACAATTAAATGAGGGGTTTGAATGCATTTGAACGTTCTTCAAGGCCCTTTTTGCAAGCATATTTAATCAGTTAAAATGCTGATCTGGGTCAGCATATGGACGGTTCTGGGCTGCCCATTTAGTGGCTGGTTCAGTTCACTCAATATGGTTCGACCAGTGCAGTTCAACTGGACCCTTTCTCCATAATTAATTAAAAATAATTTATTTAACCCAAATTAAATGGGAAATAAATTAAAATTAATTAGATTATGAATTAATACACATTTTTGGACCGTCTTAGGCTGGAAATAAATGTGCCTCGAAACTTCAAATTGCTTCTCAGTTTTATGCTTTTAGCAGTGTCAACCGAGCCAATTTTCGCCTTTTGCGTGAATCTGTCGAAAATAATCAAAATCAATCAAAATTAAGTATAAAATTAACTAAATTCACCATGTTTATATTTGTAACACAATTTAATTATTTTATAATATTTAATTATTTTTCGACAAGAATTTAATTGGATTTGCATGAATTTAAGTAAGATTAGGTATGAAAAAGTATATAAATTTTTGTGTTTCCAATGACAACTAAAGTAGATGGTAAAGTTTAAGGAATTGTTTAACAAGTCTGGTAGCACAACATAATTTTTAACCATCGAACTTAATTAAACTACAAATATTGTATATAATTTTGAGTTTGATTTGTTAGAATTATGAATTAGACTTTGTATTTCGTGTTAGAATTAGTAGGAAACAGGATTCCGATGACAAGGGAGGAGCTAGACTTTAATAGGGTGCATGTATGGGCAACTGAGGACTTTGTACAAGTCCTGGAGAGGTAAAAGTGAAGACGTGACGTCACACAAAAATCTCATGGCACGACATAAACCCCGTGAACCTAAGAACATAAAAATTCATTGTCGTGTCATGTCACATCCTATATTTGGCATGGCATATCTTTGAATTCAATACAAACAAGGGAAATATTATGTTGTGTTGTCCCATGCACCCATATGGCACCATATACAAGCCATTTTTGACAAAATTTTGTTCTTAATGCAACGCAATCTTTAAAGATTTTCACTAAGATTGGACAACAAGCAAAGCCCTAGATGGCTTCTATATATTGCCCTTTGCAGCTACTAAACCCTTCAAGTCGTTATAGCCACCCAAAGTAATGTTTGCCAACCTTTTCTTCAGGATTCTGTGAATTCTTGTATTTTTCTTGTATTTACAAACCCACATCATGAAAAGTAACCTTTCTAATAGCGAATCTGTAGCAGATAGCCACACCTACCTTCGAGAAAGGGAGCTTGAAAGAAACCTACTTGTAGCTCAACACAAAATCCCATTACAAGAATGAGGTTTCGAATCCATAGACGCATTGAAGAGTGAAATGTGCGAGTTAATCCAATACAATTGATGGGAGAAGTTCTGCACAACCCTGACCAAGTCGGTGTATCATCTGATCATGCATAAATTCTTTGCTACTTTAAAAGAGGTGGATGTAAGTAGACAGATGTAGGCACCATGGATACAGTTTTCAATCGAGGGAAAAAGATGACTATCTCACCTTCTAAGATAGCAAGGTATTATGATGTTCCACTATATCTTTGTGATTTCGTACAATGAACTAATCTAATGTCTTTCTCGAAAGAGAATATAAAAGACATAAAAAAAACTCCTAACGAACGAGAAAGGTGAGTGAAAGTGCCACTTAGGCACGGATTCTACAATTATAGAAAGTATATTAATTTAATGAATGAATTTTTTTTATTAACAATCTATTTGAAAAAATTACAAGTGTATATTGATGAAAATACTACACTTAGGGCACCAGATCAAACACAATTTATATTTAGCCTAATTAAGGATTGTAATTGACCTAATTAAGCAGCTGACTTTGCCTATAAATAGCAAAGCTTATGCTAACCCAAGGTGGTAAGTTGTTGGAGGTAGATTTTAGGTTTTAGCTATAGACTCAGTTTTAATTAGGATTTTAGACTTTTATTTTCTTTTCAAAATAGTTTTTATTTCTTGTTCTAACTTGGATTTGATTTGAGTCCAAAACTTCATTATTAAGTATTTTGATATTTTTCTTTCACTTCTTACCTATCAACATCTATATCTCAATAACTTTTAAAAGGTTTTGCAGAATTGAGCCATCCAGTTTATCAAACAAATCAATTTCTATTTCCCTTTCATTTTAGTTTAATTTGTGTTTTTGCATGATTAAATTCTTAGGAAAATGATCATAAGATTCATGAGTAATTAAATCCATCAAGAAGGTTAACTAGCAAATGTGGGAGTGATTAGCAGAAGAAAAAGAGTTCCCCAAAGAATTTGGCTTAAATTATGTATGCTTAAACCCTAGGATAGACGATCTTAGGAAGTCAATTAGGGAAACAAAGTTGAAAGGTAAGTTTGCGGAATAAATCATAACTTATCTTGGTTTAGCAAGTGAGGTCAAAAGATAAGTGAGTATTTATTGATTAATTAATCAGTTAGAGGCTGAAAGGTAACAATTTGTTAGTTATTAGCTAATTCACTAAAACTCGAGTTCAAAATTTAATTGCAACATTTGAAGCAAGTTAATCTTATGTCTGTTAATCGAGATTTCTTTGTTGATTAATTTCTATACCACCCCTTACCCGTGTCCGACGCCGAAACAGGGTACGAGGCATTACCTGACTTAATCGTTCACAAACATGCAAAAACCAGGCTACAAAATTTCTTTTAATTACAAAGTTTTTGTACACATGCATAATGTCCCATACAGAAGCCTATGAAGCCCTAAACATACATCAGGATTGATTGGGAACTCAACTGAGAACTTTGAGAAGTTTCAGGAAAACTTAGAAAATTTTCCCATGGAACAGGGTCACATGCTCATGTAGACATAGGGACATGCCTGTATGCCTTCGGCACGCCCGTGTCCTCAGGCTGTGTGTAACATCCTTAAATAGGGCCTAGTCAGAATAGTGGTTTCGGGACCATAAATTCAACATCAAAATTTCATTTTATGATTATTATGAGTCTTAGAATATGATTATATGCATGTGTTAAAGTTTCATGAAGAAATTCTAAGTATAAAGTGTCCAATTGGAAATTAGGGACTAAATTGAATAAATTGTAAAACTTGGATTCTAGAAGTAATTTGTATGAAATTGCCTTAGATTATGAAATAGAAGGTCTTGGACAGCAATTTTCCCAAATTCTAAATTTTTGGACAAAAATGGGCATACATGGATGAAAATTTAAAGAATGGGCATAAGGGCATTTTGGTCATTTGTCATTTTAATGAATTAAAATGGGAAAAATCAAGCTAAAATCAGCCATTTTCTCCTTCATCCAGTCGAAAATTTGGGGTTCTCCATAGCTAGGGTTTCAAGCTTTCCGAGCTCAATAGTAAGTGCTCCTAAGCCCCGTTTTTCATGCTCTTCGTATTTTTGAAATCCCGGTAGCTTGCTCTCTCCATTTCTATCCATATTTCATGCTAGGGTTCATGTTTAAAAATTTACCCATTCATGAGTTGCTTGTATTTTTGATAGATTAAGGAGGAATATGAAAGATGAATGTGTATTAAACATTTTTTTCTAGTTGATTTTTATGAAAAACCCTTATAGGGACTATTTTGCAAAAGATGTAAATGTATGGTAGAAATCAGAAAATAATGGATAATGTGGGCTACCATAAGAAGGAAAAGTGTTTGGCTAGGCTTGGGTAAGATAGAAAGTGCATGTGTTTCATGATCCGAGCCTAAGAACTAAATCGTAAAACTGTGAAAGGTTAGGGGCAAAATGGTCATTTGGACCGGTGGTAGATATTAAACTTGAAATGTATAATGTGGGGTATTAATGAGTAAATTTTGTTGATATGGACCCCGACGAACAAATTCCGGAGGTCAATCATGGTAAATGCAAGGTTTCGGAATAACCGAAACATAACTCTGAAACAGATACCAAGTAAGTTCGAATAACTTAAAGTAAACCCTTAATATGCATAATTGTACGATTTATGAATGCTTGATGATTGCATTTATTATTGGCATGAAATATCATAAAAATGTATATTGATGATAACATGTGAAAAATATCTCGGTTGAGGTTGACAAAGGGAATTCGATGGATAAACCCTCATTGACATGTGAACTGAGATCCTGCATGTGTTGCAATAAGGATTTAGCACGGATGGGTAATCCGAGATCTCAAGTATGAAAAGGAATCTAGCCCGGACGGGTGTTCCTTGAATGATCAAGCCTCCCGAAGAATATGTGTGCATGATGGATTCAGCCCGGACGGGTAATTCGATTAGGGTCTGAAATTAGTCTAGACTGGTAATTCAGATCTAAACTCATTAAGGGTGTTTGTCATTACAAGGGATTTAGCCTAGACTACCAATACCGACAAAACCTCAAAAGTTCATATAATGGGGGATTTAGCCTGGACTGGTAATCCTGCCATATGATGTGAGGTTCGCAGGAGTGTATATAAGAAATGATCATTCGTATGAATTGACGGATAATGGGTATTCCATTGAGATTCCCTAGAAACTCGACGAGATTAACGTGGTATACATATGTGAATGAAATGTTGAATGATGAGCTCATCTAGTTAAATTACATCATACATGATTATGTGACTAACTCATTGAGTGAGTGCATGTGATAGGAAATTATTTCATAATGGATGATTTCATGATTTAAGTATGGATGTATGCTAATTACTCGGTAAGTTTATTTCCCGGTTATTCGAGCTTACTAAGCATGAAAATGCTTACCCCCTTTCTTCTCCCCGTTCTACAGAGCTCGAAAACTCATAAGGATTGGAGGACAATCGGAGAGTCAACACACTATCAACTAAACAAGATTTGGTATAAAGACTCTGTTTATTTTGTTCAATGGCATGTTAGTATTTTTGAGTATTTTGTTATATGTGTCATTTAATTTTCTAAGTAAAGGCATGTAAAAATATGTTTATCTCTTTGTACATGGCCATGAAAATTTGCTTAATTTAAGTAGGCTATGACCTACGATTTTACGCATGGTTTTAATTACAAATGATGGGCTGCTATCCATTGGCAATGAGTCACATGAATGAGCCAATTTCGGATGGATTAATGTAACATGGGAACCCATGACACTAAAGAGGAAATAACCATTTATGTATGAAACCAATGATATGACGTTTCCATACAACTATTTTCAATAAGATTATCTACAAGCATAAAATTATGTTTTTTTTTTAACTTGGTAACCACTAGGCACAAGTAGTAAAAAGGGGTGACTAAAGGCTTGGAAAATAGGCTAATAAAGTCCACATGGTTGGACACATAGGCATGTGTCTAGGCCGTGTGTGACACACGGTTCCCTCCCATGGGCGTGTGTTATGGTCGTATGTCCCCTGTACTTAAAACTTTTAGCTCAAAGTTGTACACGGGTAGTGCACATAGGCGTGTGCCATGGCCGTGTTAAAATGACAATTTTTTCCACGAGCAGGTCACACGGGTGTGTTCCATGGCCGTGTTGATAAGTCAGTCTTGCCCACGGTTGAAGGGCATGGGCGTGCCCCAAGATACACGGGCGTGTGAGTCCACACAGCCTACCTACACGGGCGTGTGTCCCTTTATGTTAAGGAAAATTTTCTGAGAAGCCCAAGGTTAATCGAACGTGCCCGTATTTGTCCCGCATTGCCTTTCGATATGTTATAGGTCTCGAAGGCCTATACAAGGGACGAGATGTTCAGATTGAAAAGTTTTAAATTCAAATGAAATTTTGTGACCCGAGTTAGGTACTGAAAGTGTAAAGTTTCGATAATGCCTCGAGCCATGTCCCGGTGTTGGATATAGGTTAGGGGTGTTACATTTATTGATATCAGAGCTACGGTTTAGTCGGTTCTAGGACTACCGTAGAGGATGTTAAAGTTCGCTATACATGCCATTATTCAAGTGTTGATAGTGTGATGTCCCCTAATTTTTTAAATTGTTTTGAATATAGTAAATGTCTTCCAATCAAGCACAAGATGAGTCCGAGGGAGCCGAGAGCCATGCTCCATCTTCCGTACAACAAGTTGTATCTAGTAGTAGTAGAAGGCTGATGTCAAAAGGCCGAGAAGAGGCCCGAGCTGCCTTCTTTGATATGATGGATGAATGGTTTGGGGATTATTTGAGAAATTGCCCCAATATACCAAAAGCTCCCCCCGCCCCCTAACCAACCTGATGAGGATGTGCCACGAGGTATGGCACTGGTGAGAATCGGTAAAGCCCCAATAGATAAGCTTAGAAAGTATAGGGCTAAGGAATTCAGAGCGAAAATTGATAATGATAATGAAAGAGCTGAGTTCTGGCTCGAGAACACTACACGGTGCTAGATGATTTGTCATGCACACCCGAGGAATGTTTGAAGTGTGTTGTGTCTCTTTTGAAGGACACTGCATACAATTGGTGGAAGACCGTATCATCGGTAGTGCCGAAAGAAAATATTACTTGGGATTTCTTCCAAGCAGAGTTTAGGAAGAAATACATTAGCCAATGGTTTTTGGACTCGAAGCGAAAGGAGTTGCTGAAACTCAAACAAGGTAACAAGACTGTAGTGGAATACGAGAGAGAGTTTGTATGACTAAGTCAGTATGTAACTAAAAGGGTTCAAACGGAATCGGAAATGTGTAAACGCTTCAAGGAAGGTCTGAATAAGGACATCAAGTTGTTGATTGGGATCTTGGAAATATGGGAGTTTGTCGTATTGGCTGATAGAGCCAAGAAGGCTGAGGAACTTAATGATGAAAGAAAACAAGCTAAGAGAGAGGCTTGAGTTGCGAGCAAGAGGTCTAGCGGTAAAACACTCTCGTTCTCCACGAAGAAAGCCAGGAGCCTGCATGAACACTCCACTTCGTCAGTGGGATATTCGGGTAGATCAATAAGCTCTAAGCGATGAGGTCAAAAGTCTTCCTCCCCGATGGTGACTAGTGTGGGGAGTGTAGATGATCAAAAACTGAAGTGTAAGAGCTGCAACAAATTTCACTACAGAGAGTGCCGAATGAAAAGCGGCGCATGTTTCAGATGTGGTTCTCTTGTTCATGTTCTCAAAGACTGCCTAGAACGAGCTGAAAAAGATGAGGAATTAGCTCTGAAGTCGAATGCTCCCATTCCATGAGATAGACCTCTGAAATACCCTGGGAGTGCTAGTGGCAATCTATTTGTAATGAAAGACGCTGCAAAATCAGAGGTTTGGGCCCCGACAAGAACGTACGCGATACGTGCTCGAGAGGAAGCCTCTGCTCCTGATGTTATTACGGGTACTTTCTCTCTTTTTAATACCAGTGTTGTTGCTTTAATTAACCTGGGGTCAATGCATTCATATATCTGTATGAGACTGGCATCTAGTATGAACATATCCGTTGAACCTATAGAATTTATCATTAGAGTGTCGAACCCACTAGGCAGATCAGTCCTAGTTGATAGACTCTGTAAGAATTATCCTTTGACGATTCAAGGTTATTGTTTCCCAGCTAACCTTATGTTGTTACCATTTGACGAATTTGATGTAATACTTCGTATAGATTGGTTAGCCCTTCATGATGTAACTGTGAATTGTGGTAGTAAGTATATTAAGTTAAGATGCCCGGATGGTAAGATTCTATGGGTCGAATCAAGAGAATTGGGTTCGCCACCGATTCTAACCACGGCAATGGTTACCCAGAAATATTTGAAGAAAGGATATGAAGCTTATCTTGCGTTTGTTATGACCACTAAGGAAACTGAATTGAAGATTGAGTCGGTGCCGATAGTATGTGAGTATCCAGATGTGTTTCTGGAGGAATTACCCGAATTACCTCCTGAAAGAGAAATAGAGTTTGGTATTGAATTGGTGCCAGAGACGACTCCCATTTCCATTGCTCCACACAGAATGGCACCTACTGAGCTGAAGGAGTTAAAAGCACAGTTGCAAGAGCTGACAGATAAAGGATTTGCTAGGCCAAGTTTTTCACCTTGGGGTGCCCTTGTGTTGTTTATAAAGAAGAAAGATAGCTTGATGAGGTTATGTATCGATTATCAACAACTGAACAAGGTGACTATCAAGAATAAGTATCCTTTGCCAAGGATCGATGATTTGTTTGACCAGTTGAGAGGAGCCACCGTATTCTCCAAGATAGACTTGAGGTCTGGCTATTATCAGCTGCAAGTTAAAGACTCAGATGTACCTAAGACAGCTTTCAAAATGAGGTATGGCCATTATGAATTTCTTGTCATGCCGTTTGGGCTGACGAATGCACCGGCTGTGTTTATAGATCTAATGAATAGGATCTTTCGGCCATATTTGGATAAGTTTGTCATTGTGTTTATTGACGAAATTTTGATCTACTCTAAAAATGAGACAAAGCATGCGAAGCACCTGGGAATTGTGTTGCAAACCTTGTGGGAAAAGCAACTGTATGCTAAGTTTAGCAAAAGTGAGTTTTGGCTCTAGGAAGTTGGATTTTTAGGTCATATAGTTTCGGGTGAAGGCATCCGAGTTGATCGAAGTAAGATTTTTGCAATTTTTGAATGGAAATCGCCTAAGAATGCAACCGAGGTTAGAAGTTTTTTGGGCTTAGCCGGTTACTATCGAAGGTTTGTAAAAAGGATTTTCCATAATAGCGACTCCGATGACGAAGTTTCTACAGAAAGACGTTAAGTTTGAATGGATAGAGAAGTGTCAACAAAGTTTTGAGAAGTTAAAGACATTGCTGACTGAAAGTCCTATTTTAGTGCTACCTAAACCGGGAAAAGAATTTGTGGTCTACAGTGATGCATCCTTAAATGGATTGGGTTGTGTGCTTATGCAAGATGGCAAGGTGATAGTCTATGCTTCATGGCAATTGAAGCCTCACGAGAAGAATTATCCAACCCACGACCTAGAGCTAGCTGCTATTGTTTTCGCCTTAAAAATTTGGAGGCATTATCTGTATGGCGAGACTTACCGTATATTCACGGACCACAAGAGTTTGAAATACTTGATGACTCAGAAGGAATTAAATTTTAGACAGTGGAGATGGTTAGAATTAATTAAGGATTATGATCTGATTATCGACTATCACCCGGGAAAGGCAAATGTGGTCGCCAATGCATTGAGTAGAAAATCTTTGTATGCTTTGAGAACCATGGATACTCGTTTGATATTGCTTGATGATGGTTCAGTTTTGGCCGAGCTGAAGGCTAGGCCAACATTTCTGCAAGAAATTCATGATGCTCAGCTTAATGATGATGACTTACAAGCAAAAAGGGCTCAATGTGAGTCTGGTGTTAAGTACCAAGATGTACAACGATTTAAAGAAGATGTACTGGTGGAACGACATGAAAAAAGATGTTTTTGAATTTGTATCGAAATGCCTAGTATGTCAGCAAGTTAAAGCTGAACATCAAGTGCCTTCAAATTTGTTACAGCCTATATGGGTCCCGAATGAAAGTAGGACAGAGTTACCATGGACTTCGTGACACGACTACCTATGACTCCAAAAAAGAAAGATGCCATATGGGTTATAGTGGATAAATTGACAAAGTCGGCTCATTTTATTTCGGTAAGGACGGATTATTCTCTTGATAGATTGGGGCATTTGTACATTTCTGAGATAGTAAGATTACACGGAGTACCACTGTCGATTATTTCGAGTAGAGACCCGAGGTTCACTTCGAGATTTTGGAAGAAGTTACAAGAAGCTTTAGGTACGAAGTTAAGTTTTAGCACAGCTTTTCATCCTCAGACCGATGGTCAGTCTAAGCGGATGATTCAGATTCTCGAGGACATGTTGCATTGTTGCATCCTTGAATTTCAGGGTCTTGGGAAAGATACTTGCCATTGATAGAATTTGCCTACAACAATAGTTTCCAAACAAGTTTGAAGATGGAACCTTATGAGACCTTGTATAGTAGGAAGTGCCAAACTCCATTATACTGGACAGAACTCAAGGAAAATCGGATTCATGGAATTGATCTGATTAAAGAAACTGAAGAAGAAGTTCAAGTGATATGGGATTGGTTAAAAGTGGCATCAGATAGGCAAAAGTCTTATGCTGATCTGAAAAGAAAGGAAATTGAGTTTCAAGTTGGAGATAGAGTATTCTTGAAAGTATCTCCGTAGAAAAAGGTATTGAGATTTGGTCGGAAAGGTAAACTAAGTCCAAGATTTATCGGACCGTACAAGATTACCAAAAGAATTAGACCGTTAGCCTATCGTTTGGCATTGCCACCCGAATTGGAAAAGGTTCATGACGTGTTCCATGTATCCATGTTAAGGAAATACCAATCAGACCCCTCTCATGTAATTTCACCGACTAAGATTGAACCGGTTAAGGAAATACCAATCGGACCTATGGAGAGGAACCTGTTAAGATATTGGCTCACGAAGTTAAACAGTTGAGAAATAAAGATGTGCTCTTATAAAAGTTCTATGGCATCGACATGGTGTAGAAGAGGTTACATGGGAGCTAGAAGAAACTATGAGAAGTCAATATCCGAATCTGTTTTCTGGTAAGACTTTCAAGGACGAAAGTCCCTAAGGGGGGAGAAATGTAACATCCCTAAATGGGGCCTAGTCGGAATAGTGGTTTCGGGACCACAAATCCGGCATCAAAATATTTATTTTGTGATTATTATGAGGCCTAGAATATGAGTATATGCATGTGTTAAAGTTTCATGAAGAAATTCTAAGTATAAGGTGTCCAATTGGAAATTAGGGACTAAATTGAATAAATTGCAAAAGTTAGATTCTAGAAGTAATTTGTATGAAATTGCCTTAGATTATGAAATAGAAGGTCTTGGACAGCAATTTTCCCAAATTCTAAATTTTTGGACAAAAATGGGCTTGCATGGATGAAATTTTAAAAAAAGCGCATAAGGGCATTTTGGTCATGTCATTTTATTTAATTAAAATGGGAAAAATCAAGCCAAAATCAGCCATTTTCTCCTTCATCTAGCCAAAAATTTGGGGTTCTCCGTAGTTAGGGTTTCAAGCTTTCCAAGCTCAATAGTAAGTGCTCCCAAGCCCCGTTTTTCATGCTCTTCGTATTTTTGAAATCCCGGTAGCTTGCTCTCTCCATTTCTATCCATATTTCATGCTAGGGTTCATGTTTAAAAATTTTCCCATGCATGAGTTGCTTTTATTTTGATAGATTATGGAGGAATATGAAAGACGAATGTGTATTAAACATCTTTTCCTAGTTGATTTTTATGAAAAACCCTTATAGGGATTATTTTGCAAAAGATGTAAATGTATGGTAGAAATGAGAAAATAATGGATAATGTGGGCTACCATAAGAAGGAAAAGTGTTCGGCTAGGCTTGGGTAAGATAGAAAGTGCATGTGTTTCATTATCTGAGCCTAGGGACTAAATCGTGACAATGTGAAAGGTTAGGGGCAAAACGGTCATTTGGACCGGGGGTAGATATTAAACTTGAAATGTATACTGTGGGATATTAATGAGTAGATTTTGTTGATATGGACCCCGAGGAACAAATTTCGGAGGTCAATCGTGGTAAATGCAAGGTTTCGGAATAACCGAAACATAACTCTGAAACCGATATCAGGTAAGTTCGGATAACTTAAAGTAAACCCTTAATATGCATAATTGTACGATTTATGAATGCTTGATTATTGCATTTATTATTGGCATAAAATATCATAGAAATGTATATTGATGATAACATGTGAAAAATATCTCGGTTGAGGTTGACAAAGGGAATTCGATGGATAAACCCTCATTGACATGTGAACTGAGATCCTGCATGTGTTGCAGTAAGGATTTAGCCCGGACGGGTAATCTGAGATCTCAAGTATGAAAAGGAATCTAGCCCGGACGGGTGTTCCTTGAATGATCAAGCCTCCCGAAGAATATGTGTGCATGATGGATTCAGCCCGGACGGGTAATCCGATTAGGGTCTGAAATTAGTCTGGACTGGTAATTCAGATCTGAACTCATTAAGGGTGTTTGTCGTTATAAGGGATTTAGCCTGGACTGCCAATCCCAACAACACCTCATAAGTTCATATAATGGGGGATTTAGCCTGGACTGGTAATCCTGCCAAATGATGTGAGGTTCGCGGGAGTGTATATATGAAATGATCATTCGTATGAATTGACGGATAATGGGTATTCCATCGAGATTTCCTAGAAAAATAACAAGATTAATGTGGTATACTTATGTGAATGAAATGTTGAATGATGAGCTCATCTAGTTAAATTACATCATACATTATGTGACTAACTCATTGATTGAGTGCATGTGATAGAAAATTATTTCATAATGGATGATTTCATGATTTAAGTATGGATGTATGCTAATTACTCGGTAAGTTTATTTCCCGGTTATTCGAGCTTACTAAGCATGAAAATGCTTACCCCCTTTCTTCTCCATGTTCTACAGAGCTTGAGGACTCATAAGGATTGGAGGACAATTGGAGAGTCAACACATTATCAACTAAACAAGCTTTGGTATAAAGAATGTTTATTTTGTTCAATGGCATGTATAGTATTTTTGAGTATTTTGTTATATGTGTCATTTGATTTTCCAAGTAAAGGCATGTAAAAATATGTTTATCTCTTTGTACATAGCCATGAAAATTTGCTTAATTTAAGTAGGCCATGACCTACGATTTTACACATGGTTTTAATTACAAATGATGGGTTGCTATCAATTGGCAATGAGTCACATGAATGAGCCAATTTCAGATGGATTAATGTAACATGGGAACCCATGACACTAAAGAGGAAATAACCATTTATGTATGAAACCAATGATATGTGGTTTCCATACAACTATTTTCATTAAGATTATTTACAAGCATAAAATTATGTTTTTTTTTTCAACTTGGTAACCACTAGGCACAAGTAGTAAAAAGGGATGATTAAAGGCTTAGAAAATAGCCTAATAAAGTCCACATGCTTGGAAACATAGGCGTGTGTCTAGGCCGTGTGTGACACATGGGCGTGTGTTATGGCCGTATGTCCCCTGCACTTAAAAATCCTAGCTCAAAGTTGTACACAGGTAGTCCACATGGGCGTGCGCCATGGCCGTGTTAAAATGACAGTTTCGTCCACGGGTATGTTCCATGGCCGTGTTGATAAGTCAGTGTTGCCCACGGTTGAAGGGCATGGGCGTGCCCCAAGATACACGGGTGTGTGAGTCCACACGGCCCACCTACACGGGTGTGTGTCCCTTTATGTTAAGGAAAATTTTTGAGAAGCCCAAGGTTAATCGAATGTGCCCGTATTTGTCCCGCATTGCCTTCTGATATGTTATAGGTCTCGAAGGCCTATACAAGGGACGAGATGTTCATAATTGAAAATTTTTAAATTCAAATGAAATTTTGTGACTCGAGTTAGTAGACTGAAAGTGTAAAGTTCCGATAATGCCTCGAGCCCTGTCCCAGTGTTGGATACGGGTTAGGGGTGTTACACTGTGTAACTCTCTGTTCATGACGTCAGCATGCAAATCGAAGCACACGGTCGAGCGGCACGCCCTTGTCTTCAGGACGTGTCCCTCACACAGTTGAGACACACGACCGTGTCTAAACCCTTGTAGTCAACACTTAGGCTATTTTCCAAGCCTTCATGTTACCCATAAACCCTTACAACCTTATGCATATTAAAACCACAAATCATGGCATCATTTTAGTGATTAAACAACCTTTATTAAGACATTTTCATAACATTAACATGTCCAAGCTATGCATCTACTCATGCAATACCAAGTCTAGATTCCTTAATCTACATTCATATGATTTGTCATTTTGACGATCACTTTTACCATTATACTATGGTTACCAACTTATCCATCAGGCACTCATGTTCAACCATTATCACGTTGTTTTTATAATGTGCAATTACTACATGGATTTGACCACCTCAATCGGTCATAGAGCATACATCCAACACACATGTCATATTACCAACCAAGCATGGCAAACAAACATAGTCACATCATAAACATTAAACATGACAGGAATAGCTAGGTTTACAAGCCATAATCAATATGAGCCACATCTCATGGCCATATACATATAACTCAATATAAGCCAATAAATTTGGCCAAATCATAATAACACATGTCAATAAACTAGATCCCTATACATGCCACTCACTTGAAATTTCTAATATATGCTTTGTTATTCCAAAAGTAGAGAATTGATAATGTGATACTGCCTCCGACGATCTTCAACCCCGAGCTAACCTAACAAGCTAAAAGAAATGGAAAGGAGGGAGTAAACTTCACATTTAGTAAGTCCATATGAAAATAATAAGCAATATGCCAACATGCTTCTCAAGGTAATACAACCATAATTATACTTTTACTTATATTCTGGTCATGCTGTTTTCTCGAGTCATAGTTACCAATCTATTTATATTTGGAGCTACGGAACTCCAAATTAAGATATAATAATTTTTCCTGAAAATAGACTCACATATCGTCTTACCATAAACTTTTCAGAATTTTTGGTCTTTCTAATAACTACAGTTTATTCCTTAAATTTACCCTTTTTTGCTGTCTGACAGTTCAGACCCCTCTTCACTAAAAATTAATTATCTCATAATACGGGACTCGGATGACATTCTTGTCTAATTCTATTGAAAATAGGCATTAATAATTCTAAGAATATAAATTATAACCCATAAATATTTTTATACAATTTTCAATGAATTTCTCAAATTAGAACAGGGGATTTCGAAATCATTCTAACTTTGTCCCACAACAATTTAGATATTTCATAGTATGAAACTCCTTTTCTTACACCGTTTCTTCTATGTGAAACTAGACTCATTAAGCTTTAATTTTATATTCTATTCATCCTCTAACTCAATTTCCAAAATTTTTGGTGGATTTTCAAAGTCAGATTACTGCTGCTGTCCAAAACTATTTTAGTGTGAATTAATGATATTAAGTTTATCACACCTTATTAATTCATTTTCACCACATTGGTAAAAATACATGTTTGTACATCATAAGTATAGACCTATAATCATAAGGTCATCACAAAATCATTCTCTCAAGCATGACTTACCTATTTACATCCTCACCAAATGTGTATCATAAACCGAAATCATTTCTCATGAGTTCGGCATACATACCTGTCATTTCTCATGAGTTTGGCATACATACCTGTGTTACTCAACATGCTCATATACTTATTCATATTCATTCCTTATCAATCATACAACATGAATTAGATTCACATCTCATAAATTTCATGTAAGTTCCTATACCACTCACAACATAGGCATAAGCTCTATCATTCGATATAAACCATACATCTCCCGTTGAACCATTTGGAATACTACAGGATATTCAATAGCCCCAAACATGGGATAAGATGCCGATGCCATGTCCTAGACATGGTCTTACACTGGCTATCACATCAAAGTCGATGCCATTTCCCAGACAGGTCTTACACTAACTTTCATATATCGAGGCTGATGCCGTGTCCTAGATAGGTCTTACACTGGCTCTCATCTATCAGTGTCGATGCCATGTCCCAGACAGGTCTTGCACTGACACACAACAAGCTAAGACCATGTACCAGATAGGTCTTACACTAGCTTGTATATCTCGAGGCTGATGCATTTCCCAAACATGTCTTACACTAGCTCTCGTCTCAATGCCGATGCATGTCCCAGACATGTCTTACACTGGCTCTTATAATGTAGCTAATGCATTTCCCAGACATGTCTTACACTAGCACACGTATCACCCAATGTCATGGCATGAATACCCAAATCTATTCCTAATGTTCAACTGGGAGTCTTTATTACATTCATTTCTCATCATGCGTACTCATATTCACAATCAAAACAATTTATGCAATATCAATTCAATCACACATCATAACAATATGGTTGCATTATTGACATACAGCTTACTTGTTTCAATGGAATGTCATATCCCATTAACATATAATTAAATACAATCATAGCAAAACAGATTTCAAGTATATTAACAATAATATGGATAACATGCTTATTTAGTCACACAGACTTATCTCAAATGCAATTTTGGCTAATTACTTCATTTTAGTCCTTAACCTCATACTTTTCGATTTAAGCTCAAATCTCGATTTTCTTGATCTAACATGATGAAATTCACTCATTTAATCATTACATTAATTAAAACATTCTATAATTCACAATTTGGCAAAATAATCGTTTTGCCCTTAAACTTTACAAAAATTATGATTTTTCCCTTAGGCTTGTAATTCAATTTTTATCAAATTTTCTCACTACCCAAGCCTAGATGAATTCTTTTTATACTAGGAGTAGCCCACAATTCTCATTATTACTCATACTTATCACTCATTTTGTCATCTTTACAAAATGGTCCATATTAGGTGTTTTCATGAAAATCCTTTCACAAAAGTTGTTTATTACACAACCAAGACTCATTTTTTTCCATTAAAATTCAGAAAACAACATAAATCCTTTCATGGAAAATCCCTAGACTATCAACCATTTCATAAAATAGCCCCCCATTGGCTAGATGAAGCTTTAGGGGTTCCAAGAACACAAAAATTATCAAGAAAGACCACCAAGAAGACTTACTTGCAAGAGTTTAAGGTTGCTGAAAATTTTGAGCTTCCATGGCTGTTTTCTTGAAGAGAAATTGGTGGAGAAAGAATGAGAGAGATGAGAAAATGACTACTTTTCCTATTTGTTTTATTTTATTCAATTTTATCACCTAATTTCACCAAATGTTGACTTTTCTATTACTTTGTCTCCCATGGCCGGCACCTCTCTCAAAAGGGTCTATTTGCCTTTTAAAGACCTCCATAATATGATTCATAGTCAATTTACACCTTTAGATAATAAAATAGGACTTTTGCACTTTATGCGATTTAGTCCTTTTTCACAATTAAGCTCACAAACGCTAAAATTAACTTACCAAATTTTTCATGCACTCATATAATCATGCTATAACATATAAAATAACATTAAAAATAATTTCTCTGGCCCTAAAATAGTGGTTTCAAAACCACTGTTCCAACTAGGCCCAAAATCGGCTATTACAATTCTTCCCCCTTAAGGATTTTCGTCCCCGAAAATCTTACCAGAAAAGTGGTTTGGCTCTTCACATAAACTTTTCTTTTCCATAATTATTGATAAAGAACATTCACTCGACTGTGTCTTTAATACTTATCTCTTTACTTCTCATATCAGTCTTATAAGCAGTTCATTGTTATACTACACCTCGGCTGAATTTCAATCCTATCCGAGAGTTTATATACACAAAAGTCTGATCTATGTCATCATGTCACATATACATACATACCTGAATCTTTTCGAATTCAAATAGTACAAATAGCCAGTTCATCTTGGCCTTATACTCTATTACCTCGCACGGCCCAATAGTTTACGAATTCAATTCTCAATTACTCTTAAATTCTGAAACACGAAAATGAAACACATTGTTAAGAATCTGAGCCGATCAAACTGAAAATGAAATGCAGTGCCAAAACACAACCCCGCATTCAAAACTTTCTATGAAATCTGAAAACCTCGGAGATACACGATTCCATTGATCAGTTAAGTGAAAATTCAACACATACTAAAATGATTTGCAGATTTCATCAAACATTTAGCAACAAGCCACAAAAAAGTTTTCTCTTTCAAAGATAAGAATAATCCTGATAACAATTCATGTATCCAAATACAAAAATTAGAAATGTCGAGTTCCAAACTCGAGTACCAATACATCACTCTGTGAGTTTTCTTGCAAACTCTCTCTGTATAAGCTCTGGATTTTCTACCCAAACACTTGTAATCACATTTTTCTTTTCTCAAAGATCATACAATAACTAACTCAAGTCATCTACACTATCACAATTTAGATCTATCTTTAACATCGGATACTTTAAGCTATCATATTGCCTTATAGCCTCATAACATATCACTGAAGGTCAATGAGTCTTTGCCCAATGCAGACTAAACCAGTTCAAAAGCTTCAGTTAACAATATTCTCATTTGACCAAACCTTTCTAACAAGTAATAGACTTTTCAACTTCCGTAAGATGGAAATTTCTATCATTCAAAGTAGCGTTAAATTATATCAAATCTTTTTAAGAACTACATACTTTTCATTCAAACTGACCGTCCTTTACTTGTAAGGAAATGAAATCTTACTCCTAGACACACATATCTCATTTAATCCTCCAAACAATAACCGATTACCGATTGAACAACCAAGCCAGTCTTAATCATCAATAAATGATATTTCAAGAAATCTTCTCTTCTAGTCGATAGAATGACTCAACATGTAATCATTCAAAATTCACTTATCATGTTAATCAAAAGACCACTTCAAATACATTAACTCAGAATAACAAGAATATCCCGACTAAAGGCATTGACTTTAATTAACTTACTTGGGAAAAAACTCCAGATACTAGAATTATCATGTTGCTATAATCAAACCGGAAACACAGTCGTAATTGGCGTAGTCTTCATAAGGCAAAGAATACACTTTAGGTACGAACCATGATTACTAATTTACGGAATAAATATGACAAGAAAAATCCATATAAAAAAGTCGAAGACAGAGATATCCAAGATAAAGAAATTCCATGATTTATAAATCCAAGACACATTGTCAAAATGAAAGATTCAGAACAAAGCTCATAATAAAATATGAAGGATCTCGATAATTCCTCAAAGAAAAGAAGTCTGGAAGAATACATCCTTCCAACCCACTGGAAGTAAATGCAACAAGAATGATATACCTTCCCATATATATATATACATATCGAATAGAACATCAATTAGAAGAAACAGAGTTATATCATCATGTGTACTTTTTCATAAAGTTCCAATAGATGAAACGCAATCGAATGTCAGAGGGAAATAGAGGAATATTGATTATATATACCAGTCGGACTACCAATACTTTCGTCTATACATCATGATTAGAAAATATTTCCATAAAACAAAGGTTTTATCAGAAGCGTAAAGGCCATAGGAACAAATCTCTAGAGCAATTACACATATAGAATACCTAAAAAGAGACTATCAAAATCTTTTCAACCATAACTGTCACACTCAATGTCTTACCTTTCAAATATTATTCTTTTAACTATTTCTATCATCACTAATCCCGTATTATTCCTTTCATTGAAGAAAGTAAGTTCAGAAGGAATCCAGGTTACTACATTCTTTTGACATCGTGTCTGAATCAGTTAGTTTACCAAAGTTAATTTCTTCTCTCATTACGATATTTCGTAAACCAAAAAATCTTTAGATCAACCTGATACCTTTCTAGTTCTGTCTTTACTTATCAACTCACTCTCAATCTCTAATCATGTTTATAGATATTTCTCCACTGAACTCTTTGGTTTTCACACTTGTGAGTTTATTCAGTGCAAATCTCATAAAATTTCATTACGATACACCACTCTGGTAAGGAGGTGAGGTCGTAAGGCCTCTGAATCAACTCTCATATACATACAGATGTAACACAACTTTCATCCTCATAGCAACATCATCAAAATCATAACATTCATTTCAGAAAAACTAACATTCATATTCGTTTTTCACCAACTTTCCAGTTATATCATTTTGACAAGTATACTTATGCATGCGCTCCATGAATTCTGAATAACTTTACTCGTCACATTCACTTAATTAAACATATCAAGCACATCATATCATATGAGGGCCAACAAACATAAATGAATATACATTACAATCAAAACCTTGATTTTTCACATTATCATATGCATGTCATTACAATCATATAAAATCTATCCGAACAATTTAACGCACTTATTTCAGTTATACGAGCTTACCAATCATAATCATTTAAATAATTATACATGAACACTATTTCTACCTGTATTTTTTAGTAAGTTATCTAAACACATGCATAAACTCGAACAAATCAATCATATATACCATGGGATTGTTGATCAATCATACATAATCTCATTATGCCATGTACACATTCTATTTCATGTTTCTTATATCACAAATATGTACATAAACATCTCACGAATTCTTATTCGTACCTTTCCGAGTTTCAATTTATCATAACTGCACTTTATTAGAATACCTTTGTATCTTTGTCTACGTGATCGGATGTAGCTCGATTGGAGAGTGCTTTTGTTTGAGCAAGATAGTTCTCATTCGCATTGGGAGACATCACACTATCACGAATCTGTGGCATGTATAGCTAGACTCTTACACATGCTAGGTTAGTCTGAGAACCAACTAAACCATAGCTCTGATACCATTAAATGTAACACCCCTTACCCGTGTCCAACGCCAGAATAGGGTACGAGGCATTATCGAACTTATTCGTTTACAAACATGCAAAAACCAGGCTACAAAATTTCTTTTAATTCAAAAATTTTCATACACATGCATAATGTTCCATACACGGGCCTACGAAGCCCAAAACATACATCGGGGTTGATTTAGGACTAAACCAAGAACTTTGAGAAGTTTCAGGGAAACTTAGAAAATTTTCCCATGGAACAGTGTAACACCTCTTACCCTTGTTCTAAACCACAATACTTTCACTAAGGCTATACTTTTATTTCTCAACTAGTTAACTTCCCGAGCCAAAATCTTTATTAGTTCCTCATCATAGGTCATATCTGGTTGAAGCTCAATCTCTGTTAGAGAAATCACATGTGAAGGATCAGAACGGTAACGTCGCAGCATCGACACATGAAACACATTATGAATCTTTTCCAACTCGGTTGGCAAAGCTAACCGATATGCCACTGGTCCAATTCTTTTAATAACCTCATACGGCCCAATGAAACACGGACTCAACTTTCCTTTTCGGCCAAATCTTAGAATTTTCTTCCACGGAGATACTTTCAGAAACACTTTATCACCCACTTGGAACTCGATCTCTTTTCTTTTCAAATCCGCGTATGACTTTTGTCGATCTGAAGTAGCTTTCAGACAATCACGAATTAATTCGGTTTCTCTAATCAAATCAACTCCGTGAATCTGTTTCTCACTAAGCTCAATCCAATACAAAGGAGTCCGACCCTTGCGACCATACAATGCTTCGTATGGTGCCATCTGTATACTCGATTGAAAACTGTTGTTATAGGCAAACTCGACCAAAGGTAGATATTTCTCCCAACTGCCCTTAAATTCTAAAACACAACATCGGAGCATATCTTCGAGTACCTGAATTACCCTTTCGGATTGATCGTCAGATTGTGGATGAAATGCGGTACTAAAATTCAATTTTGTACCCAAAGCTTCTTGCAACTTTTTTGAAAACCTCGAAGTAGATCTCGGATCTCTATCTGAAATAATAGACATAGGTACTCCGTGTAATCTCACAATTTCAGAAATATATAATTCAGCCAACTTATCAAGTGAGTAATCGGTACATACTGGTGTAAAGTGAGCCAATTTTGTTAATCTATCAACCACAACCTAGACGGCATTTTTCTTTTTCGGAGTTAGAGGCAAACCTGTCACAAAATCCATTGTGATTCTGTCCCATTTCCACTCGGCAACCATCACTGGTTGAAGTAAACCTGAAGGTACTTGGTGTTCAGCTTTCACTTGTTGACAAATTAAGCATCTCGATACAAACTCAGAAATATCTCTTTTCATACCATTCCACCAATATACTTTCTTCAAGTCGTTGTACATTTTCATACTACCGGGATGAACTCACAAACAACCACTGTATGCCTCATGTAAAATCTTCTGAATCAATTCAGCATCTTTCGGTACACATACTCGTTCATGGAACATTAAGCAATCATCAGGTTCGATTCAAAAATCTAATTTACAACCCGATTCACACTGAGCTCGCTTGGCTTGCAATTCATTGTCATTCTTCTGAGCTTCACAAATTTGCTGAAGAAATAACGGCCTAGCCATCAACTCGGCCAAAATTGAACCATCATTAGACATAGCCAAATGTGTACCCATTACTCTCAAAGAAACTAAGGATTTTCTACTCAAGGCATCTGCGACTACATTTGCTTTCCTAAGATGATAGTCAATTATTAGTTCACAATCTTTCAATAGTTCAAGGCATCTCTGTTGTCGTAAATTCAAATCCTTTTGATTCATTAGATATTTCAAACTTTTATAATCAGTAAAGATTCGACATTTCTCACTATACAAATAATGACGCCAAATCTTTAGAGCAAAGACAATGGCGGCCAATTCCAAATCGTGCTTCGGGTAATTCTTCTCATGCGGTTTCAACTGCCTTAAGGCATAAGCTACCACTTTACCCTCTTGCATCAACACACATCCAAGACCAATTGATGACGTATCACTATAGATCACAAACTCTTTTCCCGACTCGGGTTGCACTAACACTGGTGTTTCGGTCAATCACGCTTTCAACTTCTTAAAACTTCGTTGACACTCTTCAGTCCAATCAAACTTAACATTCTTTTGCAGCAACTTAGTCATAGGAGAGGTAATCATTGAAAATCCCCCGACAAAGCATCGATAATATCCAGCTAAGCTCAAAAAGCTTCTAACCTCGGATATATCCTTTGGCGGTTTCCAATCAACAATCGCTGAAACTTTGCTCGGATCGACCCTAATACCATCATCCAAAACTATATGCCCCAAAAATCTGACTTCATGAAGCCAAAATTCACTTTTACTGAATTTAGCAAACAATTTCGTTTCTTTTAAAATCTGTAATACTGTTCTTAAGTGTTCAGCATGCTCAGACTCATCTCGAGAATAAATCAAAATATCATCTATGAACACAACCACAAACCTATCCAAGTATGGCTGAAAGATTCGGTTCATCAAATCCGTAAAGATAGCCGGAGCATTAGTTAAACCGAAAGGAATCACAAGAAATTCATAGTGTCCAAACCTCATCTTGAAAGCAGTTTTTGGCACATCCGACTTTTAACTCTTAACTGATAGTAATCGGATCTCAAATCAATCTTTGAAAAGACTGTCACCCCTTTCAACTTGTCGAACAAATCATCAATTCTCGGCAACGAATACTTGTTCTTTATAGTAACCTTGTTGAGCTATCGATAGTCAATACAAAGTCTCATAGATCCGTCCTTTTTCTTTACAAACAACACGGGAGCACCCCAGGGAGAGAAATTCGGTCTCACAAAACCCTTATCTGTTGTAACACCCCGAACCCGAGGCCGTCGCCGGAGTCGAACACGAGGTGTTAACAGACTTCAACCCACTTAAAAAAAATTTTCCAGACAAGCTGCCAGTCTGCGTACTAGTCGCTAAAAAAATCATATCTCGAGTTCTGAAACTCGAAATCCAGTTCCGTAAATTTTCCCTGAAAATAGACTCATATTCCCGTCTACACATTTTTTTCTAGAATTTTTAGTTGGACCAATTAGTACATTTTATTAGTCAAAGTCTCCCATGTTACAGGGATCGACTACATTGATCTTTGTGCATTACGACTTGGATATCTCCCTGCATAGAGTTTCAACACTGATGGCGTTTGTTTCTATATAAACTAGACTCAGAGAGGAATCTATACATATATGGTATGACTCCTAATTATCTCTGGTTGATTTATAATGAATTTCCAAAGTCGGAACAGGGAATCCAGAAACCGTTCTGGCCCTGTCTCATGAGAACCTGAATATCTCTTAACATACTGTCCATATGATCTTTTCGTTGCTTCTATATGAAAATAGACTCATCGAGCTTCGAATACATAATTTATTCATCAATTAATTCCACTCCTACTATTTTTTAGTGATTTTTCAATCTCATGTCACTGCTGCTGCCAGCATCTGTTACGAAAGTAACAAGGTCCATTTCATGCCTACTCCTTGATCCAACTCAATCGAACATTCATGCCATTTTCGCATGGCTTAAAGTTTACATACTAAAGTTCAAACACAACATAATAGCCTATACATGCCGAAATATTCTCCTAAGCCGACTAAGAAGAAAGTACCAAAACTTGCTATCCGGTGTGATGACTTCGATGACGGCCCGACCACGCAAAAAGAGATGTGTCCAAGAAACCTAGAATAGGTGACAAGGAAACACCGAGTGAGTTTATAACTCAGTAAGTCATAAGCTATGCACTACCATCCATCAATAACATTATCACAAGAGAAAACAAAATGGAACGAGGCTAATTACTCCATCCATTCCGAACCATACCATAGTTCCTCCGACCTATCGGTTTAATTTCATACCAATTTATGCATTCACAATCCACATACTCATCAATAGGATATTCGAGGCATTTTCATAAATCATTTTATTTTTGTTACAAACATACAACTAAACGGCCTTTCACCCATTCTACGATAAATTTCATGTACGTGACTTCAAGTATATTTGTCACATAGGTTCAAACTTACCAAGCTCAACACCAAGTATAGACATAGCACCTATTAGCCATGAACTCAAGACACTTACCTGATCCGCTGTCCGTGATCGACTCAATAGCGTCGCACACTTAGTGTCCATAATGATTCAAGAATATATATTAAGTCCGCACACTCAGTGCTATATAATCAACTCGCACACTTAGTGCTACACAATCAAACTCGCACACTTAGTGCTACATAGTCAACTCGCACACTTAGTGCTACATAGTCAAACTCGCACACTTAGTGCTACATAGTCAATTCGCACACTTAGTGCTGCACAATTTAAACCCACACACGTAGCGCCAATCTCGTGGTCATAAATGTTTATACTCGCACATTTAGTGCCGAGATCAACAACTCAATACATCTCACCTCTTTTCTTTTCATTCAACACTTTCATCATCACATACGTACATGCATATATATATTTATTCATTCCATTCAGCATCATTACATAAACGTTATGACCATTTGAATTAATACCAACTATATGCTTAATGACTTACCTCGTGTTGGGTAAGACGGTTCCAACTCGGCTACTCGATGACCTTTTCTTTGCCTTTGCTCGATTCACCTCCTTTAACTCCTTGAGCTTAATCAATAATTTAACTAGTTTAACCACCTTGCTAAATATTTACAATCCAATTTCACATGTATATGTATGTTAGTATATTCGGCTAATAACCTCATGCAACTACCATATGATCAAAAATCTAATCACACATGCACATGCATTAGGTAAGTTACCTTTGCTAATTTTAAACCCAACATCACACAAGCTCTCAAGTGATGGCCGAATGCTTCTTTTGTTACCCAACTAATCATTCGACAATTTCATCTCCTTTACCACCCTTTTATGCCTAATTATCTAAATCAAGATAAGATCATCAACATGCCTAACCATAGCCGAATGTGCAACATTAATCTATCACCTCTATCTCTTAAATACTATCAAGTTCATTTACTTCTAATTTCTTAAGTTCAATATCTTAATGCCTATTATAGCCACTCCCATAATCTAAATTTAAAAATCGGCAACACCCACATTTCAACTATCTTAGCCGAATACTCCTCAACACTTAGACTAAAGTATGCACATTAAACTTAATACAACTTTCATTATTCCTTTCACCCTCAAACATAATTTATAAATCTTGCCCTTCCTTCCATGTTTCGGTCAATTATTCAAATTACCTCATAACATGAACATTCTTTTCAACTAATCTAGCATGACTCATTCGGCCTTAACAAAGAACCACTTTTCATACAAGGACAAAAAATAAATCAAATGAACCTCCCATTTAAACCCCATTCTATCTTCTACTTACTCAATAATACATGTTTCTTAGTTCATATTCATCTATAACCATTTCAAATCACATACTACAAAACATCATCAATTTGGCATATAAGAACATAACCAAAGGTTTCTTGCAACACAACTCAAAAATCAACACATGGGTCATGTTATGAGCATCAAAACAACTCAACTTCACAAAAACAAAATGCCAAAAGAACCACATGATATCATACCTTAATCTATAAACTCACTTGGCCGAATGTCCTAGCTTCCATTTTTCTTTTCTTTTCCTTATGGTTTCGGCAAGATGATAGAAAAGATGATGGAACTTTGTTTTTGTCACCACTTACTAATATAAATTTATTATACATAATTCCCACCAAATATAAAAAAATGAAGACAAGGGAACACCATAATGCATGCGTATGTTGGCCGGCCATTCACATTCAAAAATGGTCTATTTGACATGCAAGTCCACTCTTTTTGGTACATGCACTAATAGACCATTTTAAATTGGACTATCATATTTTCACCATGTCTCAAATCGATCCCTATTAACAATTTCTCATGCAATTGGTAAAATTAGGGAATGAAACTTCCACATACTCATGTTCACACATAATAAGCATAGAATATAGCAATTAATTATTTTACGACTCGGTCTTGTGGTCCCGAAACCACTTTCCGACTAGGGTCACATAGGGCTGTCACATCTGTTAACTCTTGCAATTGAGCCTTTAATTCTTTCATTTTAGTCGGAGCCATTATGTACAGAGAAATTGAAATTGGTGTAGTTCCAGGTAACAAATCAATGGTAAACTCTACCTCTCTGATCGGAGGCAACCTAGGCAATTTTTCTGGAAATACATCCGAGAATTCACAGACTACCGGCTGATTCGAGCTTCGACTCAAACATCTTGGTATTCAATACATATGCAAGGTAATCTTCACACCCCTTTCTTATATATCGCTGAGCAGACATGTGCAAAATCACCGTAGGCAATTTATTTGATTCATCTGTTTCAACCCAAAGACTTTCACCATTTCCACATTTCAACTCAAGGGTTTTCTATCTGCAATTTACTCTGGCATCATGTAATGTCAACCAGTACATACCCAGAATAACATCAAACTTATCAAATGGTAACAACATCAGATTAGCCGAAACGTAGTGACCTTGAATCATCAAAGGACAATTTTTGCAAACCCTATCTACTAACACATATTTGTTGTGACAACCCGAATTAGGGCCTAATCAGAATAGTGGTTTCGTGACCATAAATCTGAGATAGAAATAATCATTTTATAATTATTTTGGGGTTTATGATATGATTTCATGATTTCATGAAAATTTCGTGATGAAATTCTATGCATTTCGCGCTTAAGTTGAGAATAGGGACTAAATCGAATAAATTGTAAAACTCGTGTTTTAGAAGTTTTTAGTATGGAATTGCTTTGGGATATTAATTAGGAGGTCTTACATAGAAATTTGACCCATTCATAAGTTATGGACAAAAGTTGGACATGGAGGGAATTTTTTTGAAAGTTTAGTAGTAAGGGCATTTTGGTCATTTGTATATTAAATGAAATAAAATGGGAAAAATAACACAAAATTGGTTATCATCTTCATTAGTTGCTACCGAAAATTGCTCTCCTCCATAGCTAGGGTTTCTTCAACTTTCAAGCTTCATAGTAAGTGAATTCAAGCCCCGTTTTTAATGTTCTTCACATTTTTGAAATCCTCGTAGCTCGGTTTACTTATTTCTACCATTAGTTCGAATTAGGGTTTATGTTTAAAAATTTACCCATGAATGATAGGCATGTATTTTGTTGTTTGATAGTAGAATATGAATGTTTGAAGTTAGAGGAACGATCTTTTCTAAACAATTTTTAACGAAAACGAGCAAAACAGCATAATCGATAAAAATACCTATTGTTCATAACTATGTGTTAGAGTGAGAATTTGATGTTGCCATAGAAGAGAAAAACGATCAGTAGGTCATTAAACATAAGAATAAGGGCTGAAAATTAAATTTTCGAGCCTTGGGGCAAAATCGTAATTTTGTAAAAGTTAGGGGGCAAAAATGTAATTTTTGTATAATGTGATTTTTGGATTAAAATAGATAGTTTGAGTGTTAAATAAGCTAAATATGTTGTTATAGATCAAGAAAGGCGTGGAATCGACCTCGAACGGGGAAAGGAGAAAGTTTTGGACTAAATTGCAAAATTCCCATATTTTGCACCGAGGTAAGTTTGTATGTAAATAATACATTAATTTCATTTACATTTTTATATTTCAGCCTATTATATATATTAGATGATGTTGAAGTATAAATCGACTATTGAAAGAATGGAAATAAATAATAGAGAGAGAGATCCCGGTTGAACATTCGGAAAAATCGAATAAAATAGAGGGAGCGTAGCTAGGTCACATGTATGGTGCCGAGTGCACATCATGTGTACAAGAAGGCTACGAGATACTATATAGTAGCTAGGTCACATGTGTGATACGGGATGTATCCCATGTAGACAAGAGAGCTACGTGAGAGATAAATGTGGCTAGGTCGCATGAGTGATTCCAAGTGAAGGACACCATGTAGACAAGAGAGCTACGAGATAAATCGGCTAGGTCGAATGAGTGGTACTAAGTGTTCACCATGTGTACAAGAGAGCCGAATTAAATGAGATATGATGGTGGGGCTGTGTGCTGAAACTATCAAGTATCGAGGATTATGCCGAATTGTTCAACGGGATGGTTTTGTGGTGACATGGTAGTCACAGACCTACACTTGTGATGTATGAAATGTGATGAAAATGATTTGTAGTATATATACATATGTAAGTTAAAATGAGGTTAGTATAAAGAATGTGTGAAAGAATGAAATTAGCATGAAAACTGTTTTGGACAGTAGCAGTGACGTGATTTTGAAAATTCACCAAAAATAGAAGCAATTTAATTAGAGGTTGAATGAGATGTGAAATTAAAGCTTAATGAGTCTATTTTCATATAAAAGAAACAAAGCAAGCAAAGAAATTCTATATTTTGAGATATTTACAATTGTGTGAGACTTGCTTAGGATGACTATGTAATCCCCTGTTTCAATTTTGAAAAATCATTAAAAATTGTACAAAACAAATTAAGAAATATAGTTTATATGCCTAAATTCCTTATTGAGTCTAGTTTTAAATGAAATAGGTTTCATGGTTATTTGAATTGTGTACTAAGAGAAATTCAATTCGTAATGAATAGATGTCAGATTAGTTGAGCTGTGTAATAGGGGAAACTTTAACTAATTGGATGAACCAAAAATTCTAGAAAAACTTTAGTAAGAAGTTTTATGAGTCTAGATTCAGGAAAATTTTACAGATTTGAATTTCGAGTTTCGTAACTCGAGTTATGATTTATTTAGTGATCATGACGCAGGAGGGACAACTTGATCAAATTGGAGTAAACAATAAAATTAAAAATATGATATAATTGAGTTATGTTGTAAACATATTAGATTTCTTTTCTCTCCTTTGTCTTATAGTGTCGTCCAGCTAGCACAGGAGTCAGAGATCGTAGAAGATCCGCCCGCACTATCAATACTCTTGGTATCTGAACTCAACATTTTGAAATATGGCATGTATAGCAGACTTAGTTATTTTGTTATGTGTCATAATTGTCTAGGTTCAAATTACTACTTATAGTATCAAACTAATCATTTTGTACGAAGCCTTTGAAGTTGGTTTGTATTGTTAATGGCATATGTTATAATGATCAAATTGCACGCCATATTTTTTGTTGGGTTTTGTTTAATAGTATATACTATAATTTGTTAATACCTCGTACCCTATTCTGGCGACGGATACGGGTAAGGGGTGTTACATTTAGTGGTATCAAAGCTATGGTTTAGTCAGTTCTCGGACTAATAATGTGTGTGTAAAAGTCTAGTTATACATGCCATTAAAATATTGTGATAGTGTGGTGACTCCTGATTATTCTAAACTGTGTTTTGTTTTAATATAGTAATGGATCTTGAAGGAACTGCAGCTGATGATGCTGCTAGTAATGCGCCGGCTCCTGCACAAGGGACCGGGCCTGTGGAAAGTAGACCTGAGACATTAAGATAGGGAGATGAGGCTCGGGATGCCTTTCTCCAAATGATGAATAATTGGTATACTAAATTTATTTGAGCAAATCCAAATGCTCAACCTCCTCCACCCCCTCCTATACCTCAGGCGATTCCTGTAGCTGCTCAAGGCATAGATTTGGTAAGAATGAACAAGCCTCCAGTTGACAAGATTCAAAAACAAGGGGCCGAAGAGTTTAGAGCAAAGGTCGATGATGATCCTGAAAAAGCAGAATTCTGGCTTGAAAATTCTACCCGTGTATTTGATGAGCTCTCATGTACACCCGAGGAGTGCTTAAAGTGTGTTGTATCACTTTTGAGAGATTCGGCCTACCACTGGTGGAAGACTTTGGTAGCAGTTGTGCCAAAAGAAAGAGTTACCTGGGATTTCTTCCAAGAAGAATTTAGAAAGAAATACATAATTCAGTGATTTATTGATCAAAAACGGAAGGAGTTCCTTGAATTGAAACAGGGCAAGATGTCTGTGGCAGAGTATGAACGCGAAGTTGTGAGACTCAGCAAGTATGCCCAGGAATGTGTGTCCACCGAGGCCATTATGTGCAGAAGGTTTGAAGATAGGCTCAATGAGGACATTACAGTGCTTGTAGGAATTTTGGAGTTGAAAGAATTTGTAGTATTGGTTGATCGAGCTCTTAAAGCCGAAGAATTTAACAAAGAAAGAAGAAAAGCTGCTATTGAGGCTCGAGATGCCAAAAAAAGGCTGATAAGCAAGCCATTTCAATCTCAATCAAAGAGGTCCAAAGAGACAAACCCTCGAATGACAGTTGCAATTGGGGATTCACACAGAGATCGTGGTAGAGCATATTCGGGGTCTAAAGCTCAAGCTACTTCGGTGGCAAGTGTTGGTAATGTACGACCTAGAAAGCCAGAGTGTCAGCAGTGTGGCAGGCAACATTATGGTGAGTGTTGGGGAACCGAGCGAGATTGTTTCAGGTGCGGTTCTCGCGAGCATTTTATTAGAGATTGTCCAGAGAAAGTTAAAGAAGAAAGATTTCAGAGTGCTAGACAGAATACCACTGCTAGTAGAGGTAGACCACCGAGAAATACTGGAGGTGGGACTAGCAGTAAAACTACGATGAAAGATTCAACGGCACCTGCTAGAGCTTATGCTATACGTGCCCGAGAAGATGCATCATCTCCCGATGTCATTATTGGTACATTTTCTCTTTATGATACTATTGTTATTGCATTGATTGATCCCGGGTCCACTCATTCCTATATTTGCATGAATTTAGTATCTAATAAAAAGTTTCCTGTTGAGTTTACTGAGTTTACGATTAAAGTGTCGAACCCCTTAGGCCAATATGTGCTAGTTGACAAGGTTTACAAGAATTGCCCATTAATGATTCAAGGTCACTGTTTTCCGGCTAATTTGATGCTGTTACCATTTGATGAGTTTGACGTTATCTTGGGAATGGACTGGTTGACATTGTATGATGCCAAGGTAGATTGTAAACAAAAAACACTAGAGTTGAAATGTGAAAATGGAGAAATTTTGTGGGTTGAAACAGATGAATCAAATAAATTGCCTATGGTGATTTCGCACATGTCTGCACAGAAATACATGAGGAAAGGGTGTGAAGCTTATCTAGCTTATGTAATGAATACTGAGTTGCCTCAACTGAAGTTTGAATCAGTACCGATAGTCTGTGAGTTTCCAGATGTATTTCCAGAGGAATTGCCTGGGTTGCCTCCGAACAGAGAGATAGAGTTTGCCATTGATTTGTTGCCGGGTACTGCACCGATCTCAATTGCTCCATATAGAATGGCTCCGACTGAATTAAAAGAATTGAAGGCTTAGCTACAGGAGTTAACAGACAAGGGATTTGTGAGATCGAGTTTCTCTCCCTAGGGTGCTCCTGTATTGTTCGTAAAGAAGAAGGATGGTTCAATGAGACTTTGCATTGATTACCGTCAGCTTAATAAGGTGACTATAAAGAACAAGTACCCATTGCCGAGGATTAATGATTTATTTGATCAGTTAAAGGGGGCCACAGTGTTTTCAAAGATCGATTTGAGGTCTGGTTACTACCAGTTGAGAGTTAAGGAGTCAGATGTGCCGAAAACCGCCTTTAGGACAAGGTATGGACATTATGAGTTTCTTGTGATGTCTTTCGGCTTAACAAATGCTCCAGCTATATTTATGGACTTAATGAATCGGATCTTTCGGCCATATTTGGATAAGTTTGTAGTAGTGTTTATAGATGACATTCTAATTTATTCTCGGGATGAGTCTGAACATGCCGAACACTTGAGAACCATATTGCAGATCTTGAGAGAAAAGAAATTGTTTGCTAAGTTCAGTAAAAGTGAGTTCTGGCTTCGTGAAGTCGGATTTTTGGGACATATAGTCTCAGGTGATGGTATTCGGGTGGATCCAAGCAAGATTTCTGCGATCATTGATTGGAAACCGCCCAAGAATGTATCTGAGGTTAGAAGCTTTTTAGGCTTAGCCGGGTATTATAGACGTTTTGTTGAGGGATTTTCGATGATTGCCTCTCCTATGACTAAGTTGTTGCAAAAGAATGTTAAGTTTGAATGGACTGATAAATGTCAGCAGAGTTTTGAAAAGTTGAAAGCACGATTGACTGAAGCACCAATTTTAGTACAGCCCGAGCCAGGAAAGGAGTTCGTAATTTATAGTGATGCATCATTGACAGGCCTTGGATGTGTGTTGATGCAAGAGGGTAAAGTGGTAGCTTATGCTTCGAGACAGTTAAAACCGCATGAGAAGAACTATCCTACACATGATTTGGAATTGGCCGCTATTGTCTTTGCCTTGAAGATTTGGCGACATTATTTGTATGGTGAAAAATGCCGAATTTTTACTGATCACAAAAGTTTGAAGTATTTGATGAATCAAAAGGATTTGAATCTGCGATAGAGGAGATGGCTTGAATTATTAAAGGATTATGATCTAGTGATTGATTATCATCCAGGAAAAGCAAATGCGGTTGCTGACGCCTTGAGCAGGAAATTTCTTTTTACTTTGAGAGCCATGAATACGGGGTTAGCATTGTCTGATGATGGGTCAATCTTAGCAGAGATGAGGGTTAAACCGTTATTTCTCCAGTTGATTTGTGTTGCTCAAAAGAACGATAGTGAGTTGCGAACCAAGAGAACTCAATGGGAATCAGGTTATGACTCAGATTTTCGAGTTGGACCAGATGACTGTTTGATGTTTCGACACAGGATATGTGCACCAAAAATCGATGAATTGATTCATAAAATATTACATGAGGCGCATAGTGGCTGTTTATCAGTTCACCCTGGTAGCACAAAAACATATAATGATTTAAAGAAGTTGTATTGGTGGCCAGGTATGAAAAGGGACATTTCTGAATTTGTAACCAAGTGTTTGATCTGTCAACAAGTAAAAGCTAAACATCAAGTGCCTTCAGGATTACTTCAACCGGTAATGGTCAGTCTATAATATCATATAGAGATCCGAGATTTACCTCGAGATTTTGGAAAAAGTTACAAGAAGCTTTGGGTACAAAATTAAACTTTAGTACCGCGTTTCGTCCACAAACAGATGGTCAGTCAGAAAGAGTAATCCAGGTACTCGAGGATTTTCTTAGATGCTGTGTCTTAGAATTTGGAGGTAGTTGGGAGAAATATCTATCTTTGATTGAATTTGCCTACAATAACAGTTATCAGTCAAGTATACAAATGGCACCGTACAAAGCCTTGTATAGTCGTAAGTGTCGGACTCCTTTATATTAGACCGAACTTAGTGAGAAACAGATTCACGGAGTTGATCTAGTTAAAGAAACCGAAGAGAAAATAAAAGTAATTTGGGATTGCTTGAACGCTGCTTCAGATCGACAAAAGTCATATCAGATTTAAAAAGAAAAGAGATTGAATTTCAGGTGGGTGATAAAGTGTTCTTGAAGGTGTCACCATGGAAAAAGATTCTGAGATTTAGCCGAAAAGGCAAGTTGAGTCCGCGTTTTATTGGGCCGTACGAGATCACTGAGAGGATTGGACCAGTGGCATATCGGTTAGCCTTACCGGCAGAGTTAGAAAGAATTCATAACGTGTTTCATGTATCAATGTTGCGACGTTATCCTTCTGATCCTTCACATGTGATTTCTCCAACAGAAATTGAGATTCGATCGGATATGACCTATGAGGAGGAACCAATAAAGATTTTGGCTCGAGAAATTAAACAGTTAGGAAATAAAAGTATAGCCTTAGTGAAAGTATTGTGGCACAGACATGGGATAGAAAAGGCTACATGGGAACTCGAGGAAGCTATGAGGAAATAGTACCTGAACCTCTTTACCGGTAAGATTTTCGGGGACGAAAATCTCTAAAGGGGGGAGAATTGTGACAACCCGAATTAGGGCCTAATCGGAATAGTGGTTTTGTGACCAAAAATCTGAGATAGAAATAATCGTTTTATAATTATTTTAGGGTTTATGATATGATTTCATGATTTCATGAAAATTTCGTGATGAAATTCTGTGCATTTCGCGCTTAAGTTGAGAATAGGGACTAAATCGAATAAATTGTAAAACTCGTGTTTTAGAAGTTTTAATATGAAATTGATTTGGGATATTAATTAAGATGTCTTAAATAGCAATTTGACCCATTCTTAAGTTATGGACAAAAGTTGGACATGGAGGGAATTTTTTTGAAAGTTTAGTAGTAAGGGCATTTTGGTCATTTGCATATTAAATGAAATAAAATGGGAAAAATAACACAAAATTGGTTATCATCTTCATTAGTTGCTGCCGAAAATTTCTCTCCTCCATAGCTAGGGTTTCTTCAACTTTCAAGCTTCATAGTAAGTGAATTCAAGCCCCGTTTTTAATGTTCTTCACATTTTTGAAATCCTCGTAGCTCGATTTACTTATTTCTACCATTAGTTCGAATTAGGGTTTATGTTTAAAAATTTACCCATGAATGATATGCATGTACTTTGTTGTTTGATGGTAGAATATGAATGTTTGAAGTTAGAGGAACGATCTTTTCTAAAAAAAATTTAACGAAAACGAGCAAAACGGCATAATCGATAAAAATACCTATTGTTCATAACTATGTGTTAGAGTGAGAATTTGATGTTTCCATAGAAGAGAAAAATGATCAGTAGGTAATTAAACATAGGAATAAGGGCTGAAATTAAATTTCCGAGCCTTGGGGCAAAATCATAATTTTGTAAAAGTTAGGGGGCAAAAATGTAATTTTTGTATAATGTGATTTTTGGATTAAAATAAATAGTTTGAGTGTTAAATGAGCTAAATATGTTGTTATAGATCAAGAAAGGCGTGGAATCGACCTCGAACGGGGAAAGGAGAAAGTTTTGGACTAAATTGCAAAATTCCCATATTTTGCACCGAGGTAAGTTTGTATGTAAATAATACATTAATTTCATTTACATTTTTATATTTCAGCCTATTATATATATATTAGCTGATGTTGAAGTATAAATCGACTATTGAAAGAATGGAAATAAATAATAGAGAGAGAGATCCCGGTTGAACATTCGGAAAAATCGAATAAAATAGAGGGAGTGTAGCTAGGTCACATGTATGGTGCCGAGTGCACATCATGTGTACAAGAAGGCTACGAGATACTATATAGTAGCTAGGTCACATGTGTGATACGGGATGTATCCCATGTAGACAAGAGAGCTACGTGAGAGATAAATGTGGCTAGGTCGCATGAGTGATTCCAAGTGAAGGACACCATGTAGATAAGAGAGCTACGAGATAAATCGGCTAGGTCGCATGAGTGGTACTAAGTGTTCACCATGTGTACAAGAGAGCCGAATTAAATGAGATATGATGGTGGGGCTGTGTGCTGAAACTATCAAGTATCGAGGATTATTCCGAATTGTTCAATGGGATGGTTTTGTGGTGACATGGTAGTCATAGACCTACACTTCTGATGTATGAAATGTGATGAAAATGATTTGTAGTATATATATATATGTTAGTTAAAATGAGGTTAGTATAAAGAATGTGTGAAAGAATGAAATTAGCATTAAAACTGTTTTGGATAGTAGCAGTGACGTGATTTTGAAAATTCACCAAAAATATAAGAAAGTTAATTAGAGGTTGAATAAGATGGGAAATTAAAGCTTAATGAGTCTATTTTCATATAAAATAAACAGAGCAAGCAAAGAAATTCTATATTTTGAGATATTTACAATTGTGTGTGACTTGCTCAGGATGACTATGTAATCCCTTGTTTCAACTTTGAAAAATCATTAAAAATTGTACAAAACAAATTAAGAAATATAGTTTATATTCCTAAATTACTTATTGAGTCTAGTTTTAAATTAAATAGGTTTCATGGTTATTTGAATTGTGTACTGAGAGAAATTAAATTCGTAATGAACAGATGTCAGATCAGTTGAGCTGTGTAACAGGGGAAACTTTAACTAATAAACTGTACTAATTTACTGAACCAAAAATTCTAGAAAAAATTTAGTAAGAATTTTTATGACTTTATATTCAGGGAAATTTTACGGATTTGAATTTCGAGTTTCGTAACTCGAGTTATGATTTATTTAGTGATCATGACGCAGGAGGGACAGCTTGATTAAATTGGAGTAAACAATAAAATTAAAAATATGATATAATTGAGTTATGTTGTAAACATATTAGATTTCTTATTTGTTATTTATATACTTACTTACTAAGCTATAAGCTTACTTTCTTTTCTCTCCTTTGTCTTATAGTGTCGTCCAGCTAGCACAGGAGTCAGAGATCGTAGAAGATCCGCCCGCACTATCAACACTCTTGGTATCTGAACTCAACATTTTGAAATATGGCATGTATAGCAGACTTAGTTATTTTGTTACGAGTCATAATTGTCTAGGTTCAAATTACTACTTATAGTATCAAACTAATCATTTTGTACAAAGCCTTTGAAGTTGGTTTGTATTGTTAATGGCATATGTTATAATGATCAAATTGCACGCCATATTTTTTGTTGGGTTTTGTTTAATAGTATATACTATAATTTGTTAATACCTTGTACCCTGTTCCGGCGACGGATACGGGTAAGGGGTGTTACATCTGCCTAAAGGGTTTGACACTTTAATCACAAATTCAGTAAATTCTACAGGAAAGCTCTTACTAGATATTAAATTTGCACAAACATAAGAATGAGTAGATCCAAGATCAATCAATACAATAACAATAGTATCATAAATAGAAAATGTACCGGTGATCACATCTGGAGATGATGCCTCTTCATGAGCACGTATGGCATAAGCTCTAGCAGGTGCTCTAGCTTCTGGTCTCCCAGTTGAATCCTTCGTCACACTTCTACTGCTAGTTCCACTTCCAGTATTTCTTGGAGGTCTACCTCTATTAGCAGCACTAGTCTGTCTGACACTCTGAAATTTTTCTTCTTCAACCCTTTTTGGGAAGTTATTAATATAATGTTCTCGAGAACCAGACTTGAAATAAGCCTGACTAATCACCCAAAACTCACCAAAATGTTGCTTACCACAATGCTGACACTCGGGTCTATTAGATCTCACATTACCTACAATTGCCATTGAAGTAGCTTGAGCTTTAGATCCCGAATATGATCTTCTATGATCTCGGTACGGATATCCAGCTGAAACAGTTAATCGAGGATTCATTTCTTTAGACTTCTTTGACTGGGATTGGAATGACTTACTCATTGGCCTCTTTCTTGCATCTCTAGCTTCACTCACAGCTTTTCTCTTTTCCTTGTTGAGTTCTTCATCTTTACAAGCTCGATCGACCAATACTACAAACTCTTTAAACTCTAAGATCCCAACTAACAACCTGATGTCTTCATTTAACCCATCCTCGAACCTCTTACACATAATAGCTTCGGTAGACACACACTCCGGGGCATACTTGTTGAGTCTAACAAATTCACATTCATATTCTGCCACAGACATTTTACCTTGCTTCAGCTTGAGGAACTCTTTCTATTTTTGATCAATGAACCGCTGGCTTATGTATTTCTTTCTAAACTCCTCTTGGAAAAAATCCCATGTAACCCTTTCTTTCGAAACCACAGATACCAATGTCTTCTACCAGTGATATATCGAATCTCTCAGTAAAGGTATAGCACATTTTAAACATTCTTCGGGAGTACAAGAGAGCTCATCAAATACCCTGATAGAATTCTTAAGCCAAAACTCTGCTTTCTAGGGATCATCATCTATATTAGCCCTGAATTTTTCAGCCCCTTACTTTTGAATTTTATCAATTGAGGGCTTGCTCAATCTTACCATTTTAGCACCTTAAGGAACTACGGGAACCGATTGGGGAATAGGAGGGGGTGGAGGAGGCTGAGCATTCGGATTTGCTCGAACAAATTCTGTATACCAATTACTCATCATACGGAGAAAGGCTTCCCGAGCCCCATCTCCCTGATCATGTGTCTCAGGCCTACTCTCAGCTGGCGCAGTCCCTTGTGTGGGAGCCAGCGCATTACTTTCTACATCATCAGCTACAGCTTGGTCGGGATCCATTTGCTATATGAAAACACAATTTAAATTGTCAGGAGTCATCACACTATCACAATATATTTATGGCATGTATAGATAGACTTCCACACATAGTACGTAGATCCGAGAACCGACTAAACCTTGGCTCTGATACCAATAAAAATGTAACACCCTTTACCCGTGTTCTAAGCCGGAATAGCGTACGAGACATTACCGGAACATAATACATGCAAACGTATTGAATCATGACATAGAATTTTTTTTTAAACATACATTTTCATGTCCTATAATCTAAACAATATTAGTTAACATCAACGGGCATATACAAAATGGACTATTAAATTTTGAAGACCAACATTTTAGGCCAATTTAATTATGAGATATAACAAAAATAACCAAGTCATCTATACATGCCATATCTCCAAAATAATGTTTACAAAATACCAAAAAGTATTGATAGTGCGGATGGATCTCCGAATCTCGAGCTGTCCTAGTGACACTATAAGACAAGAGAAAGAAAACAGAGTAAGCGTAAATCTTAGTAATTAAGTACGTAAGTGATATACAATTTATCAACATATTTCTCAAAATAAAACAATCATAATAGTACATAATCTCATGTTCAGGTCAAGTTGTTTTCTTGAGTCACTGTCACTAAATCATTTATATCTGGAGTTACAGAACTCAAAATTTAAATCCGTTAATTTTCCCAAAAACTAGACTCATATAATTTCTTACCATAAAAATTTCATAATTTATGTTTTGTCAATTAGTACATTTTATTCATTAAAGTTTCCCCTATTTCACTGTCTGATAGTTCCGACCTCTTCTTACTAAAAATTAAATATCTCATAGTACAGAACTCAGATAATGTTCCCATTTCTTTCTATTAAAATTAGACTAATCAAATATTCTAGGAATATAAATTATAACCCATAATTATTTTTCTACAATTTTTAACAATTTTTCCAAATCAAAACAGGGGATCTCGAATTCATTCTGACACTATCTCACAAAAATTATAATATCACGTAATATAGAACTTTTTTGCTCCACCTGTTTCTTTTATATGAAAATAGACTCATTAAGCTTTAATTCCATAATTTATTTGAAATTTAATTCAACTTAAAAAAATTTTGGTGAATTTTCAAATTCACGCAATTGCTGCTGTCCAACATTGTTTTACTACTAAAATTCACTCTTACATAATTTCACTTAATCCATTTTGTCTTATCGAAGTTCACTCAAATATCGAGCATATTGCTCAAAATTTTCTTAAACATATACCTGCACTTATTCATCATATAACCATGTTCACATGTATTTTTACTTAATTGATTTTCCCGTTGAACTCTTCGGAATAATAACTGATACTCAGTTGCCTACACATATTTTCACACTTGTAGCCAAAGCAACCTGGTGTGCATAGTAGCTTGCACTTAGTACTACACATGCGACCAATTATCCGGTACACGTAGTAGCCTGCACTTAGTACTACACACGTGACCTAACCATCTGATACACGTAGTAGACTGCATTTAGTACTACACTAATCCGGTACACATAGTAGCCTGCACTTAGTACTACACACGTGACCTCACAATAGATCATTCGTATCGTTTCTATTCTGAAGGCTCAACCGGGAAATTTCTCACTTTCCAACATGTTACAATTTATTCATGGTCCTTTTTCAATTTGCAATTTACAACAAATAATCATTCTATAGGAAGCCACATTTCATATGATAATAAAATACAATAAAATAAAAAGAATCAATAAATTATTTATGTACAAACATACCTTGGTGCAAAATATAGAAATGTTGCAATCTGAAATCTTTTCTCTTCCCCGATCAAGGTCGATTTCATGTCTTTCTCGATCTATAATAAGACATTTGACTTATTAATGTCTCACATTATTCAAATTACTCCAAAAACATCCTATGGCAAAAAATACAATTTTACCCCTAAAGTTCCACAAAATTACAATTTTGCCCCTAGGCTCAGAAATTAAACTTCATCCTATTTTCTTATGTTTTATGACATGTTGATCATTTTTCCCTTCTATAGAAATATCAAATTCACACTCTAGCATGTACTTATGAACATTAGGTATTTTTACCGATTATGTCGTTTTACTCGTTTTCACGTAAAATCGCTTAGCAAAAGTTGTTTAACACAATTTAAAGCTTCATATTATACCATAAAACATCAAAATAAACACATTTGACCTATTGGTATTTTTCCAAATATAAACCCTAGGTAAAATTATTTCTAGAATAAGCTTAATCAAGTTACCAGGACTCCAAAAACGTAAAGAACATTAAAAACGGGGCTTGGAATCACTTACTATGGAGCTTGGAAGCTTGAAACAAACCCTATCTATGGATAACCCTTGAAATTTCAGCCTAATGAAGAAGAGGAGCAAATTTTTGCTTGATTTTCCCTTTTTAATTCATTTATTAACTAAATGACCAAAATGCCCTTTTTACTAAACTTTCAATTTTTATCCATGTAAGCCCATTTTTGTCCAAAATCATAGAAATTGGTCAAATTGATATTTAAGGACTTATAATTAATATTCTAAAGCAATTTCATGCTAAAAGCTTCTAGAATGCAAGTTTTGTAACTTATTCAATTTAGTCCCTAATTTCGAATTGGACACTTTAGGCATAAAATTTCTTCACGAAATTTTCATACAATCATGCAACCACATCATAGACCTTAAAATAATTATAAAATAATTAGTTCTATCTCAAATTTGTGGTTTTGAAACCACTATTCTATTTAGGCCCTAAATTGGGCTCTCACAAATAGGGTCACACGCCCATGTGGACATAGGGACACGCCCGTGTGCCTTTGTCATGCCCGTGTCCTTAGGCTGTGTAACTCTTTGTTTATGACATCAGCATGCAAATGGAACCACATGGCCGGGCCACACGCCCGTGCCTCCAGGCTGTGTCCCTCACACGGTTGAGACACACGACCATGTCTCAGCCCGTGTAGTCAACACTTAAGCTATTTTCGAAGCCTTAATGTTACCCATAAACCCTTACAACCTTATGCATATTAAAACCACAAATCAAGGCATCATTAGTGATTAAACAACCTTTATTAAGACATTTTCATAACATTAACATCTCCAAGCTATGCATCTACTCATGCAATACCAAGTCTAGATTCCTTAATCCACATTCATAAGACTTGTCATTTTGATGATCACTTTTACCATTATACTATGGTTACCAACTTATTCATCAGGCACTCATGATCAACCATTATCACGTTGTTTTTATAACGTGCAATTGCTACATGGCTATGACCACCTCAATTGGTCATATAGCATACATCCAACACACATGTCATATTACCAACCAAGCATGGCAAACAGACATAATCGAATCATAAACATTAAACATGACATGAATAGCTAGGTTTACAAGCCATAATCAATATGAGCCACATCTCATGGCCATATACATATAAATCAATATAAGTCAATACATTTGGCCAAAGCATAATAACACATGTCAATAAACTAGATCCCTATACATGCCACTCACTTGAAATTTCTAATATATGCTTCATTATTCCAAAAGTAGAGAGTTGATAGTGTGATGTTGCCTCCGACGATCTTCAACCCCGAGCTAACCTAACAAGCTAAAAGAAATGGAAAGGAGGGAGTAAGCTTCACGCTTAGTAAGTCCATATGAAAATAATAAGCAATATGCGAACATGCTTCTCAAGGTAATACAACCATAATTACACTTTTACTTATATTATGGTCATGTTGTTTTCTCGAGTCATAGTTACCAATCTATTTATATCTGGAGATACGGAACTCTAAATGATTTGCTAATTTTTCCTGAAACTAGACTTATATATTTTCTTATCATAAAATTTTCAGAATTTTTGTTCTAGCCAATAACTACAGTTTATTCCTTAAATTTACCCCTTTTTCGCCATCTGACAATTCTGACCTCTCTTCAATAAAAATTAATTATCTCATAACACGGGACTCGGATGACATTCTTGTCTATTTATCTTGAAAATAGACACATAAATAATTCTAAGAATATAAATTATAACCTATAAATAGTTTTGTACAATTTTCAATGAATTTCTCAAATCAGAACAGGGGATTTCAAAATCATTCTAACTTTGTCTCACAACAATTTAGATATTTCATAGTACGAAACTCCTTTGCTTACACTGTTTCTTCTATGTGAAACTAGGCTCATTAAGATTTAATTTCATATTTTATTCATCATCTAACTCAATTTTCAAAATTTTTGGTGGATTTTCAAAGTCAGACTACTGCTGCTGCCCAAAATTGTTTTAGTGTAAATTAATGATACTAAGTTTATCACATCTTACTAATTCATTTTCACCGCATTGGTAAAAATACATGTTTATACATCATAATTATAGACCAATAAGGTCATCACAAAATCATTCTCACATGCATGACTTACCTATTTACATCCTCATCAAATGTGTATCATAAACCGAAATCATTTCTCATGAGTTTGGCATACATACTTGTGTTACTCAACATGCTCATATACTTACTCATATTCATTCCTTATCAATCATACAACATTAATTAGATTCACGTCTCATGAATTTCATGTAAGTGCCTGTACCACTCACAACATAGCCATAAGCTCTATCATTCAATATAAACCATACATCTCCCATTGAACCATTTGGAATACTACATGATATTTAATAGCCCCAAACATGGGATAAGATGCCGATGCCATGTCCCAGACATTGTCTTACACTGACTAGCACATCAAAGTCGATGCCATGTCCCAAACAGGTCTTACACTGACTTTCGTATATCAAGGCCGATGTCGTGTCCCAGACAGGTCTTACATTGACACACAACAAGCTGACACCATGTCCCAGTAGGTCTTACACTAGCTTGTATATCTCGAGGCTGATGCATGTCCCAGACATGTCTTACACTGGCTCTTATAATGTGGCTAATGCATGTCCCAGACATGTCTTACACTAGCACACATATCACCTAATGTCATGGCATGAATATCCAAATCTATTCCTAATGTTCAACCAGGAGTCTTTATTACATTCATTTCTCATCATGTGTACTTATATTCACAATCAAAACAATTTATGCAATATCAATTCAATCACACATCATAACAATATGGTTGCATTATTAACATACAACTTAGTTGTTTCAATGGAATGCCATATTCCATCAACATATAATTAAATACAATCATAGCAAAATAGATTTCAAGTATATTAATAATAATATGGATAACATGCTTATTTAGTCACACGGACTTACCTCGAATGCAATTTCGGCTAATTACTCCATTTTAGTCCATAACCTCGTACTTTCCAATTTAAGCTCAAATCTCGATTTTCTTGATCTAACATGATTAAATTCACTCATTTAATCATTACATTAATTAAAACATTCTATAATTCAAAATTTGGCAAAATAATCGTTTTGCCCTTAGACTTTACAAAAATTATGATTTTTCCCTTAGGCTTGTAAATCGATTATTATCAAATTTTCTCACTACCCAAGCCTAGTAAAATTCTTTTTATACTAGAAGCAACCCACAATTCTCATTATTACTCATACTTATCACTCATTTTGCCATATTTACAAAATGGTCCATATTAGGTGTTTCATGAAAATCCTTTCACAAAAGTTGCTTATTACACAACCAAGACTCATTTTTTTCCATTAAAATTCAGAAAAAAAAACATAAATCCTTTCATGGCAAATCCCTAGACTATCAACCATTCCACAAAATAGCCCCTCCTTGGCTAGATTAAGCTTTAGGGGTTCCAAAAACACAAAAATTATCAAGAAAGACCACCAAGAAGACTTACTTGCAAGAGTTTAAGGTTGCTGAAAATTTTGAGCTTCCATGGCTGTTTTCTTGAAAAGAAATTGGTGGAGAAAGAAGGAGAGAGATGAGAAAATGACTACTTTTCCTATTTGTTTTATTTTATTCAATTTTATCACCTTATTTCCACCAAATGTTGACTTTTCTATTTCTTTGTCTCCCATGGCTAGCCACCTCTCTCAAAAGGGTATATTTGCCTTTTAAATACCTCCATCATATGATTCATAGTCAATTTACACCTTTATCTAATAAAACAGGACTTTTGCACTTTATGCGATTTAGTCATTTTTCACAATTAAGCTCACAAACGCTAAAATTAACTCACCAAATTTTTCATGCACTCATATAATCATGCTATAAAACATAAAAAAACATTAAAAAATAATTTCTCCGACCCCGTAATAGTTGTTCCAAAAACACAATTCTGACTAGGCCCAAAATCGGGCTATTATAATTTCTTTCTAGTAATTTTATTTTCTTCCATAATATTAATCTTCCTTATTTATTATTTATCGTAATATATTTTTTGGTGAGTACTATTTAAACTTATTATTTTAAAAATATTTTTAGATTTAATCTGTCCTCCTTTGGGTACGATCCTTGAACTACTTCTTGTACAATGTTGTACAATACTATATTACAATTTGACTCGTATACTTGCAGACAACGTTGCTTTATTATATATTTTTTGCTGCAGTATTTCTAGCCCAAACATTTACACGTTTAGCGTTAGTCAATGGCCCAAACTTGAGGAAAATCTCATTAAGAGTGGGTATCAAAACACTAAGGCCATGAAAGTCGTCATACCCCTAAAGATGCTAAAGTGAAGATAATTAAGGCAAACTCTAGTGGTATCGCGACACCAAAGAGTGGGTATCATGGCATTGAGACCTCCAAGACCCCAATTAGCCACTATTTTGGGTATCTCAATACTGAAGTTTGGGTATCACGATACCATTGCCTAACGAATGAAAAACTGTAAGAGAAATATTGCGTCCAAACAAGCTTAAGTCCTTTTTTTCATTTAAGGGCATAATGGTCAATGTTAGGTTAAACGTTAGTATACTACAAATATTACTTTATAAGCTTTGGAAGACAGTTTTTTTGTTGGTTGAAAATTTCTCCTTAATTTTTCGTAGTTTTAGGCTAGGTTAGGTTTTCTTTTCTTTTCTTTTCATTTTTAGATTAGGTTTAGAATATATATTGTTTTCTATTTCTTCTTTTATTCTTGAAGACTCTGCAAAATAAGGATTATCAAACTCTTGGGCTATATTGGATTTCCATAAATTGAATGAGCATTTTCTTAAATCATTTACCTTTATTTTATGCTTACCATGTGTTTGATAAAATGCTTGTTTGAAATTTAAGTTTGACTATGTGCTAAATTGATTGATGGTGTAACAACTTGTTCTCAGTGGTATAAAAAATAGTGGTTTTAGGACCACAAACCCAATGTGTGTGTGTGCTCCTAAAAAATAATTATTTACTATTTATGGAATTATTTAAGTGTTAAATTGTAACCTTAGTTTAAGTTAATATTTGTTAGTTTAAGCTAATGTTTATTCTTGATTAATTGATTGTTCGATTATATAGAGATGCTTAATACGCAAGAATTGACGTCTCTAGTGGAAAATCTAGATAAACGAGACCGATAGGAGAGTTTACCATTAGAAAGTTTGAAATAATTGTGTCGAATAGTGAGACTAAGAGGAGATCTATATGCCTGGGTAAAATCGAGAGGAGAATCTAGGTATCTTTTAGTCTAGGATGAGACTAAGAGGAGATTTTTGGCTAAAAGTGACAAATAATATAATCGATATAGGTTTCTTAGCTTAGTTAGCAAGTAAGGAATCAATCGACCATCATTTTATTATTTTTATTGTATAAAAAAATAGAGAAGAAAATTAGATTAGTATGTTTAATTGATAATTTAAATTTAGTTTATAAATAAATTATTTTGGAATTTGCAATAATAATTTTCGACTCAGTTAGATTAGTAATTGCTTAACTTGTAATTAACTTGATAAACACATTTACCAATTTGGCAATCCCTAGGGTTTGATTTTTGGAATACTCGGATGTTCCATTGTAACACCACAAATATTACAACTAACCTATTACACTTGCAGTAAAGCTGCTAGATATTTAAGTATAATTGTGTTGATTCATAGCCCTGATTCACGCACGTTAGGGCGCAATCAAAAGCTTAGTAAGTACCTAGGAATCCAAATATTTTTTTTACCAAGATTTCTATATATATATAATATTATTACTATTATAGTTCATGAATATATCTTAATAATCAATAGGGTATATTTTAACAATCAACATATCATTCCATATTTATAGGATTCATTATTACCATAATCCACTACTTTTATCTTTTCATGGATTAATAGGAACAAAACTTTTACCAGCCTAATTCACTATATTATCATTTCACAATTTAACATAAATTGTTATCAGAATAATTTACTTTTCATCTCACTGTGTAACAGAAACTTCTCATCAAAATTTGCTTACCATAACTTTTTATATTATCATTATCTTTTATTTTTCAATAAAGGCCCAACGTAAACTTAACAAAATGCATAAGATATACAGAAACATTACAGTTATGCACTGAGTGCAATAATAGAACATAGTAGCACCGGAGTGCTATGTCAGAACAGGACAACACTGAAATGCATAATCAAAACAAAGAGTTTGCTAGGTTTTTCCTTAATGGCATGCCATTAATATCCTATTAATCCATAGCTTGTCTACTTAGGCAACCACATCAAAGTCAATTTCATTTTCTCATTTTCAGAATAGAAGTTGCATACTTTGAACTTCTTTCAGTTTAGTCCTTTTTATCACGAAATTCACTATTCTTTGTAATTCAATCTCTCTTTCACTTTTCATACATATACTATTTCATCACATTTTCTTACACATTCTATTTATCAATATGATATTTCACAATTTAACTACAATTTTACGATTTTTTCAATTTAATCCTTATCTTTCCACAACTTAAAGAACAATTGTAATTTCAATTACAAAAATAATGTATTTTTGCATTCTTTACTACATTATTCACTTATCAAATATTTTCTTGTAAACTTTCATAAATTTTCAATTTAGTCCCTTTTGTTTAAAAGTTCAATATTTATTAATTAATCATATTAAACCAATTTTCTTTCTTGTTACACTTTAATCACATAAGTGATCTCAATATCTTATTTCACATGTCAATTTCTATGTATTTCACTTCTATTATTTTATCCATGTGTTTTCGCAAGTTTGACAATTTAGTCCTTGTCATCATAAAAATTCCATATTTTTCCAAATTTCACTTTTACAATACTTTATACATGTTGCATCATCTCATAACACATTCATTAAACTTTTATCACAATTTCCTTATCCACATATTAAAAATTGTTCTTTTCATTTTGCTGATTTACCATAAAAATTTGCCAAGTTTACATTTTTATCCTTAAATAACAAGAGAATCTATGGGTATTTACTTTTTTTCCAACTTCAATCACTTGCTCTTCCTTGTTCCTCATCACTTGATTCATTTTGTCAATCTCATTCTTCAACATCATATTCAAACATAAAATTTTCCATGAATAATATTCACTATAACATCTTTTCTATACTTTTCTAACAAAATTAAACTTGAAAACAATATGAAACCTTAACATTCATACCTTGCTCTCTTGGAATCAAGCTTTAACTTATTTTCTCTCTCCTCCAACTTCTATTTTTTTGAATCTAAATTGATATTCTTACTCTCCATATATCCTTAGAATTTTTCTCTCTTGGTGATTATGAAAATTTCTTTGATTTCTAGGTGAAAATGGTGGATTTTTTATGAAAGGACCAAGTTGTAAAGAAAGCAAATTTTCTTTTTCTCATGGATGGTGAAATGTGAATGATGGAAAAGATGAACAATATTTTCTTTTCATTTTTTTCTAATTCTTTTAACTACTAATTAATAAATAAAAATATCTAAAAATAAAATAATAATAAAATATTTCAACCAATTAAAATTCAAATCCATATCCATGGTAATCATGATGTTTGATGAAAATTATCTTAATTGGGAAATGATTATTTTACCCTTCAACATCTTCCACAATTCTTTCCTCGAATCATCACTTAATTTGGTAAAATTTCAATTTAGTCCTTCATATTTCTCCACTTATTCAATCTAGTCTATGTACACCAATTTCATGTCATAAAAAATTGGTTTTACTTTTAAAATTTTGGTCCTTCAATTTTCTCATATTTATGCTTCAGCCCTTCAAATTTTAAATAATTATACTTGAACCTCAAAACTTTTTACATCTTTACGATTTAGTCCTTATTTTAATTTAATATACCACAACATACTTCTCAATTCAACTTTCTTTGATACTCCTCAACCTTTTCTTTTATCATTTGCATAACCTTATTTTACTTTATCAAGAAATCAATTGTACACAATCTTGATTTATTATTGCCTTTAAAGTATAACAATTTTAGGGGTGTTATAGTGCCCACTATATGCGAGTGGGAGATTTTGATGTATTTTAGCATTTCCTCAAAACTTTGACTAGAGCAAAAATCAAAACCAACAAGCTCTCTTCGATGTTGTTTTCAGATCTATGACTGCTTGTTTAGATCTTACATTCCATTATATTTAGCGGTGACCAAAACTCGATTCGAAAAGTTTAAAATTTTTATTGAATTTTGAGTTAATCAATTCGAGTTATTCGATTTTTTGAATAAACTTGAATAAAAAATTTAATTTTTCGAATAAACTTGAATAAGTAATTCAGTTTTTTGAGTTTGAGTCGAGTTGAATTTTACAATTTGAATATTTTGAATAACAAATGGATGTAAATAACCCTTAAGTCCCTGACTGATTTGAAAAAGTGCAAATTGGTCCCTCTAAAAGAATTACAAAAAAATCAAATCAATCTTCAAGGGTTAATAATTTATATAATAAATTTATAAAATACTTTTTTTCCCAAAATTTTATAATATATTTAAAAATTAAAATTTATTTAAAATATATAAACACAAAATTATATCTTTTTAAAATTTCAAAATGATATATTTGAGTCCTTAAACAAGAAAATAAATTATCAAATCAAATTTACCATTCCAATTATCTTGACATTTTATTTTATTTTAAAATAGTTTTAAAATATATATGATATTTATGTTATTTAACTTGAAATTTAGTCATATTATTAATAAGAGTTCAATATGGCCAGTTTATATTTTTAAATTTAACCCTAACAAATTTGTTTGGCTGGATTCAACTCGAATATCATTTCACTTGAGTTGGCTTGAAAAAATTTCAAATCAAGATAGGATGATAAAATAGAACTCGCCAACTCCCCTAACTCGAAATTTTTTCACTCGATTCGATCGAGCACTCACCCATAATTATATTATTGAATTTTTCATTTTAAGTATTTTTATTATTTATGAAATTTATATAAGAATTTAATTTCACTAAAATATTTTTTTCTATATATCATAATTATAAATAAGAATTCTAATTTTATTAAAATACTTCTGTTAAAAGAACTTATATAATAATAATAATAATAATAATAATAAGCTATTACGTTTCTATTACCAAAAAGAAGTTGACAAGAAAAAAAAAGTTATTTTAGTTTTAACTAGCAAATTGTAATTCTTTATATAATACTTTTTTTTTAATTTTATATATGGACTTTTGCAAACATTACGTTTTATATTAATTATATGTTATGTATGAACTCAATTTATTAGAGAGTTTACTTTACAATATATCAAATTTTTATAATCAGTAGAAATGTTTTAATAATGATTAACATTTTTTATTAGTACTATATTTAAAATTAAAATAGTTTATTTATGTTTATTATTTTGAATAGTGTTGTTTTAGATTAATTACTTGAAATAATATTATAATATATACTGAATTTTAATTATGATTTGAATTTTTTTAATATCATAAAAAAATTATTGATTAATAATATATCGATTTTTTAATATGATATAAATTTTTAATTATTATTTTAATTTTTTTAATATTTGAATTGATAAATAAGTTAATATATTTTAACTATGATTCGAATTACAAATTAAAAAATATATAATTAAAAGTAAAATTTCTTAAGAATTAATTAAAAAATATGTTGATATAATTTAATTATGTTGATTTAAAAAATTAATTAAAAATTAAATTGGTAAATTTTCTTAAGAGTAGAAACTAAATTTTATGAAAGATTGACTATATCTAAAAACTGCTTGTCACTCGAATATTACTTTGCCCAAGTATGCAGTTCGATTGAATTGACAACCATATATAGCTGATAACGCGTGGGCCTAACTCCAATAATTATGGAGAAAGCCACTTGCAAGAGCTGTCTGCTGAGTTTTCACAGTTGCAGAGTGGATGGTTTAAAAATAGCTGCATCTGATGTTCAAATGGAGGAGTGAATTTACTTGCAAAATCGAGCCAACATTCAAGGGCTTTTGAGCATTCCAATTCCTAAAGTAAGTGCAAGCGATCCTGATGGGAGACTCCAATTACTCCCAGCAGCTCTTAGACCACCAGGAAACTCTTCCGACCACCAAGGCTGCCAGTGCCAGTCAAAACCACAAAAAGCTATCTATCATCCCCTTCATCTTCCTCATCTACTTCGAGGTCTCCGGGGGAGCATATGGTGCAGAGGCAGCAGTAGGTGCCGCTGGGCCCCTTTGTTCCATATTGGGGTTCCTCATTTTCCCTTTCCTATGGAGCATACCTGAGGCATTGATCACAGCTGAGCTTGCCACCACCTTCCCCGGTAACGGCGGCTACGTCATCTGGGCTCACCAGGCTTTTGGGCCATTCTGGGGTTCACTTATTGGTTCCTGGAAATTCCTCAGTGGGGTCATCAACCTCGCTTCATGCTCAGTTCTTTGTATCGAGTATATTAAGTTAGTTCTCCCACTTTTCTCTTGTGGGGCATCACGATACTTTGCAGTAGTGTCATTAGCTTTGGTTTTATCTTTCTTAAACTACACAGGCTTGGTTGTAGTTGGTTACACTGCAATACTTTTAGGTATTTTTTCACTTGTACCATTCATATTGTTGGCTTTGATTTCAATTCCCAATATTGATCCAAGTAGATGGATCAGTTTGAATGAGGACCGAGTTAAAACCGATTGGTCATTGTTTTTCAATACCCTTTTTTGGAACCTGAATTTCTGGGACAATGCCAGTTCTTTAGCAGGTGAAGTGGATCGACCCCAAAAGACATTCCCTAAAGCTCTTTTCTCAGCCGGGCTGCTCACTTGTTTAGCTTACCTGGTGCCACTTTTAGCCGCTACTGGGGCTATACCACTAAAGCAAGAAAATTGGGTTAATGGCTATTTTGCTGATGTAGCCCAACTCATTGCAGGCAAGTCGTTAATGATCTTCCTTGAAATTGGTGCAGTTTTATCAAGTATTGGATTCTATGAAGCACAACTCACTAGTTGCGCATACCAGCTTCTTGGAATGGCTGATTTAGGGGTTTTGCCTCAATGTTTCTCGGTGAGATCCAAGTGGTTTAACACACCTTGGTTAGGGATTTTGGTCTCAACTTTGATAACTGTAGCAGTTTCTTCTATGAACTTTGCAGACTTAATTTCTTCAATTAATTTCTTGTATAGCTTAGCGATGTTACTAGAATTTGCATCTTTCCTTTGGTTGAGGAGAAAATTGCCAATGATGGAAAGGCCTTTTAGAGTGCCATTGGAGTTGCCTGGTTTGATTATGATGTGCTTGATTCCTTCTGGATTTTTGGTCTATATTATGTCGCTGGCTAATGGAACTGTGCTTTTGGTGAGTTCTGTAGTGAGCGCTCTTACCATTTTATGGTACTTTATGACGAACCATTTCTGCAAGTCCAACATGTGGAACCACTTTAATAATGTTGGACCAAAATTGATGGATCAGGATTTGGACTAGACTGGCTGATTAAGATTGCTGTTAATTAGTTTGAAAAGTAATTACCTATCTGAATTTGATAAATCATTGCAGCTAACAGTGGCAAAATGTGAGTTGAAATTGTTAAAAATTTTGTTGGCTTCGTTTATTCATGAGTTTATTTATGGGTTAATACCTAGTTTTTGTAATTCGAAAGTATTTAATTAGTATTTAAAATTTTTTCTATATTTAGTTGGTATTTGAGCTTGTATTTTATTATCAAGAATGATATTTAGCTACTAACATTATTAATTTGTGTTGATGTTACAATGTTGGTCAAATGTTACAATGTTGGTCAATCTTATAGTAATATATGACAATCTCTCATACATAAACTAAAAGAATTAAGAAATCTTTTTAAATATAAATAAATTTTAAAAGTACAACTTTTTTTGACATGTTCAAATATTAACTAAGTACTTTTTAGATAAATTTAAGTACCAATTAAATACTTTTTGACATGTTAACTCTTAAAAAAATATTAAGTGAAATAATATATGTGACAGAATATAATTTCAAGTACTAATTAAATAAAAATAAATTTAAATACTAACTAATTGAAAATATTAGCCTTTACTTATTTCGCAAAAACCCAAAGTTTTGTTGGGTCCAATAAATACTTTTTCCTAACCATTTTCTGGCCAGTGAATATAGGAATTAAAAGAAACTTAACTAACTGTGGACCATATGCTGGATATTTCGATTTTCTTTAAGCCATTGGGTCCCAAAATAAATTAGACTAATAACTTTTCCCCAGCTTCGCCTGGGTTCAGTTTATTATATTTATATTTATTATAAAAAATATTATAAGCTTTTTTTTTTTTTTGGAAAACCTAGCTAAACTAAAAATGTAAACAAAAACCTAAATCTGTCTTCTTACTTGACAACTGCACTTGAAATTTGCCCAGTCGTTTAAATCTTTAGACGGATCCCACATATAGGAATTTGTATACTACCTTGCCCAACAAACATATATCTTGATGGTCTCTATTAAACTTCAGGATAAACATTGAAAGACAAATAAATTCCTATTTTTCCATATATGCCATGCTACTAACCTAAAAAGGGTAGGCCAGGGAACCTTAGCCGATGATAGCCACTCATGATGTCTTAAATTTATCCCAACCCATTCAAAAGTATTGCTTGAAAAGAATTGGGATCGTTAGCTTAGAGGGACGATGTTTAGCCACATTTCTCTAGCTGCTACGCAGTCTTTGAGTATATGCAGAACGTCTTCTGTATTGTGTTGACAGATCGGACAAGAAGTGTTGTGACTAAGCCTTCTACGTACTCATTCTAAATTGGTGAGCAATTGTTGTTTGCAAACTAGCCATAAGAAAAACCAAACACGATGTCAACCTTGATATTTCCAAATTTCCTTCCACCTAGTGTCTCGTGTATTCCATGAATTTCTTGTTATCATTTGGTATGCATTCTTGATCGAGAATTTTCCAGTAGAGGCAGACATCCATCTGATTTTATTGGGCCATGCTAAACGATGTGGGGAGGTATGTCTACAATTTTTTTGTACTATTTCTTCTAATAAGTTTTCTCTAAATGCTTCTAGGTTCCAAACTCCTTCCTCTGTTATCATATCCTTGAGCAACTAGTCATTTGTTGGTCTATTCGGATTCTAAACATGTTTGACCAATGGCCCAACAGTAGGAATCCAGTTGTCTTTCCAACAACAAATTTCTGTTCTGGCTCCAACCGACTAGCATAGGTTTCCCTTTAATAGAGGCCAAACCTTTTCGATTGCTCTCCACAGTGCAGAATTGAAACAACTAATTTTTTAGTGAAATCGGAACAGTAGTTTCGGGACCACAAATCCGACCCAAAAATAAAGTTTTTTTTTATTTTATAATATGGTTCGTATTATGATAGACATGTCGTGTGAAAATTTTGATACAAATTTTATCGATTAAGTGATTAATTACGAGAAGGACTAAATCGCATAAAATGTGAAAGTTGAGTTCTAGTAGCTATAAGGATTAAATAGCTATGGAATTCAAATCTAGAGGCCCTTATATGGTAATTAGACCATTAAAGAAAGTATGTAGATTTTTGGTGACTCATCCATGGAAAAATTAGAAAGGGTAAGGACTAAATTGGAAATTAAAATAATTAATTAATTAAAAAGATGATAAAAGATATCATCTTATTATTTTTGTCATCTTCAACCCCAAAATTATATGAAAACCCTAGGAGAGAGAGAAGAAACTTTCAAGGCTTAATTGGGTAAGTTTCCTTATCTCGTTTTTAGTAATTTTGATATTTTTGAAACTGGGATAACTTAAACTATCTATTTGGGGGATTAATTTAAAAAGGTACCAAAGTATGGAAAATATGTCATGGATGTATATGTTGAAAATTATAAATTTAAGGTAGAAAATGAAAGATTGTTGACAGATCAACAACTTTTACAAAGTGATTTTTGATGAAGACATGATTTAGGGACTAAAATGTAAACTTGTGAAATTGAAGAAAAATGTTGAATTTTTATGAATATATGTGCTATAAATTTTGTAATGTGATTTTGGTTAGGATTGGAATAGGGAGTAAATTGTATAAGTTTCATTTTTTGAGCCTAGGGACGAAATTGGAATTTATGGAAAAGTTAGAGGCAAAATGGTATTTTGCCTAGGACGTAAATTGAGTCCAAATGAGTATTAAATATAAGAAATTGATGATTAAAGCTATTTATATAGATCCGGACGACTCACATTCGAGGTTAGATCGAGGAAAAGAAAATGTTTCGGATTAGTAGATTACTTACACGAACAAGTGTCGAGGTAAGTTCGTGTAACTTAATCGAGCTTGTAATTATGCTAAATTAAATATTGTTTTTGTATGGAATGTAACTTATATTGTACATTATTTGAATGCTATAATGAAAATTTTAATACATGCTTGAATGGTGAAAAAGGGTTAAGTCTTATTGAACATTGAATTCTAATGAGTATATGTGTTTTCCCGAAATGGATGAGGTCTTGCATTTGTTGATGACGGGTTTAGCTCGAACAAGTAATCCTATTACCTTATTATAGAAAGGATTTAGCCCGGACGGGTAATCCTGATATAATACCTCTCGAATATACGTTATGATCAGGGTTTAGTCTGGACTGGTAATTCTAATTGAGGTCTTGTTAGCATACGTTAGGATTTAGCCTGGATTGGTAATCCTGTTATATGATATGTGGCTCTAGAGTGTGTTCCTTGGTTAAGTGCCCTAATGGGTACCCTTGAATGAGAATTGATTGATTATTGAATCGTACACCTAGAGTGTACTACTTGAGCATCCATCGAAATTTCAATGATTCAACGGACACAAAACCTCTTGGCATGATAAGAGAATTATGGAATGAAATGAATGATGACTTTAAGGAAAATAGTATGAAGTGCTCATCTATGTTTACTTGATTGATATGAAGATTTTGGTGACTAACATGTTTGATTGAATACATGTGTTTAGACAATTTTGCTAATGGATGGAAAACATGATATTGCATGCTTAGATTTAATAAACGGGATTGGTAAGTTTAATTTCCGTTATACGAACTTACTAAGCATGTAACGCTTACTCCATTTTATTTTCCCTGTTTTATAGTGCTCAGAAGCTCGAGAAGGTTGGAGATCAGTGAAGCATTGTTACACTATCACTTAGCTTATTTTGGATATACTTAGTAAAATCATTTTGGTATAATGGCATGTAAAGGAAAACTTAATCATTAGTGGATTGATAATGATGTTTGTAATCTAGCCATTAGAATGGCTAGTAATGGTTGTTTTGATATACTTGTAATGTCATGCTATGGTAGCTAAATATATGTAACAACCCGATTTTGAGTCTAGTCGGAACAATAGTTTCGGGACCACGAATCTGACGTAGAAAGATTTATTTTTATTATATTTTTATGGCCTACAGTTTCATGGAATTGTTTCGTGAAAACTTAGTTCGAAAATTTTATCGATTGGGCACTTAATTTAGCCGAAAGGACTAAATTGCAATAGGTGCAAAATACGTGTTCTAAAAGCTAGAGATGTCTAATTACTATGAAATTTTAAATTGAAGGTCCTTAGATGGTAATTAGACCATTTGTAAAGTTAATGGACAAAAATGGACATGAAGTAAGAGAATTTTTATGTTTTAAGTTAAGGGCATTTTGGTCATTTAGTTAATAAATGAATTAATAATAAAAAATAAAGCCAAAATTTTTGTCCATCTTCTTCCTCATGGCTGAAACTTGCAAGGGAGAACATATCTAGGGTTTGTCAAGCTTCCAAGCTCGATTGTATGTCCGTTCTAGCCCCTTTTTTAATGATTTTCATGTTTTTGAGATCCTTGTAACCTAATCTAACTTTTCCAAGGACTATTTTGAAGTATTGTCAAAGTTTAAAATTTTAACCATCTTATATATTTGTGTATTTTGATGTCTAATGGTAGAAGATGCATGTTTTGTGTTAGATAAACAATTTTTGCTAAGTGATTTTCTGTAAAAATGTCAAAAAAAACTTATTTGTAAAAGTTATAAAATAAGTAGTAAAAGTGTGATTAAGTGGAAAATGTGGGCTGGTATAAGAATGAAAATGGTTTGGCTAGGCTTGGGTTTTGAAGAAATTGAATACATTTCATTTTACGAGCCTAGGGACTAAATAGTAAAAATGTGAAACATTAGCGGCAAAAATGTAATTTTTCCATAATATGATTTTTGGGCTAAATTGAATAATGTGAGTATTAAATAAGTTAAATTTGTTATTATTGATCAAGAAAAACGAGGTCGGAACCTAGATCGGGGGAAAAACAAAGTGTTTGACGATTAGGTCCAATTCAACTATTTTGTACCGAGGTAAGTTCATATGTAAATAATGCATTGTTATAATTATGTTTTAAATGCTTTAATATTGTTGACTCTTTGGATGTATTCGGCAAAGTTTTTACAAGTGAGAAATCTCGGTTGAACCTTAGGAATAGAATAGGATAAGAAAGACATGTCATTAGGAACCCATGTGTATATGTGATTATGTAATCCAGGTGCTGGTCTCGTACATCCTACCAGTGGCTGGGTAGTCTGGCTTGTGTTCCGGATACCTGACAGGTTGTGTGAGTAGCACTGTGTAGCTACGTCCTGACTGACAACTTGTGTGAGCAGGCCCTTGAGTAGCTAAAAAATGAGCCTATATGTATTATGAGATACGAGGTAAATTCAGTTACATATATGACACTTGTGTGCAAGATTTTTGAGTATCTGTTATTATTCCGACTGTTATTATTCCGAGTGTTCAATGTGAATGTCAAAGTTGTGAAAGGATACGTTTATGTTGCAAGTTGGTACAGGTATGTACGTAAAACTCATTGTTGGAATGCCGGTACCCCCATGGCACAGCGGAAAAAATATATATATATACATTCCGGCGATCCAAACCATCGATCCATGTGCAAGGAACGAATCGAGGTGAAAAAGTTTCGAAATTACCAAAATTTTGATCTGAGTAGACAGTGAAGCCTCGGCAATGAGAATACTATTTTGATTTCCAATCCAAGCCGCAATCCTTATGATCCCGACCTCTACGCAATCCACCTAGTTGACAAAGAATGGTAGAAATCCCCAAAAACTATTTTCAGAGATATTTTGCTTGACGGCTGCTTGACCTAATAGCAAAGCTTCAGGTTTTTATATATATATATTCACTTTTTAGGGTTTTCTCCCTTTCTAAATATAACTCCCTTTTTAATTGGTATGTATATATCGAATTAAATTTTAATCCGAACATAATAATCATAATCAAAATAAATAAATATAATAATGTTTTAACCGAAAATTATAATTACATTAATTATAATAAAGATTTTGGTAAACTATATTTATTTAAATTTATATACGAATCAAATTCATATATTAATAGAATTATGTTCTCCTTATGTGTACAACATCCTTGTACATATAATATGTTGATATTTGATTTCCCAATTAAATTAATTCTATAATTAATTTAATTCATGTGACTACCAAACACAATACCAAATATATTTTATTCCATTCATTTCAACCATAGGGTGTGACCCTATAGGTTCTTGTAACGTTAGGAGTAATACTAGAACGATTCTAATGTTACAAACAATGAGTGGCATCTAGTAATGCATCATTGCCACCTAAGTTACAAGAAGTCATGATTCGACATAACCTTTTATGATTAATCTTTTATGCATTAATCCTTAAGTCCTTTATCTTTGGAATGGACACAAGTCATGGAATAGTCACACTTGCATAGTCCATCCCATGTTTCTTGATACCTTGAGTAGACTATGATACACAAATAAGTATGACATCTGATATCAACTTATTTGAGCATGGCCATGCATTTCTAGTCTCACTCAATCAAGTGGCCTAAGATATTATTCCTATTATGTAGGAGGGACTTATCCTATATTGATCAACCATATCCCTTTACATAGATTGTGGTATATCTAACATCAGCCTTTATAAATAAACCAGTTATGGTGTACGTTTGACTGTATCAAAGTATACAACTCACGATGTTGGGATAATGATGATCTCAAGTCTGAGGATCATATACATATTAATCACTATGAGTAAGATTGTGACAATTACATAATAATCCAAGAAACATACTCATAGTGGGTCAGTCCAATATGTTGTTCTCTAACACACATATTCATGCATTGATTCTGACACTCCATATCAATGACAACTCTTTATCATCAATCAACTACATGTTAGTCTTAATGCATTATTGTTGTCCTAGTCAACAATAATACTTGACTAAGGACCTTTTAAGAATAATCATATTATTCTCAGGACATTATTATAAAACAGTTTATTTATACACACAGAAAAGAAACTGAAATAATAATGGCAATGCCTTATATTAATAAACATGGTAAATCAAGTATGTTATTACAACCATCTCATGATTGATCTTTAGGCATACTCTTACAATCTCCCACTAGCATTAAGACCAATCATTCATATATCTAATACCAAGTGACTTAGTGTGACGATCATGCTTCTGCTGTGTCAGAGACTTGGTCAGGGGATCAACAATGTTATCATCTGTAGGTACTCTGCATATCTCTACAACCCCTCGATCGATAATCTCTCGAATAAGATGGTAGCGCCTAAGTATATGTTTGGATCGCTGGTGAGATCTGGGTTTTTTAGCTTGTGCAATGGCACCATTATTATCACATCAGAGTTCTATAGCATCTGATATGCTAGGCACAACCCCTAGTCCAGTGATGAAATTCTTGATCCAAACCGCTTTTTTTGCTGCTTCACTGGCTGCAATATACTCGGCCTCTGTTGTAGAATCTGCTACTGTACTTTGCTTTGAACTTTTCCAGCTCACAGCACCACCATTAAGGCAAAACACAAAACCTGATTGTGATCAAGAATCATCCTTGTCGGTTTGGAAGCTGGCATCAGTGTAACCTTTTACACTTAACTCTTCCTCACCTCTATATATTAGGAACATATCCTTAGTTCTTCTCAAGTACTTAAGGATATTCTTAACTGTGGTCTAGTGACCTTCACCGGGATCTACTTGGTACCTGCTCGTCATACTTAAGGCATATGAAACATCTAGACGGGTACATAACATGGCATACATGATAGATCCAATAGTAGAAGTATATGGAATTTTACTCATGCATTCTCTCTCTTGTGGAGTTGAAGGACACATTTCCTTCGAGAGTGAAATACCACGTCTCATAGGTAGGAATCCTCTCTTAGATTCTTCCATGTTGAACCTTTTCAATACTTTATCTATGTATGCACTTTGGCTTAGACCTAGTAGTCATCTTGATCTATCTCTATAGATCTTGACTCCTAAGATGTAAGTGGCTTCGCCCAAGTCCTTCATAGAAAAACAACTACCTAACCAAGTCTTAATAGACTGTAAGGTAGGTATGTCATTTCCCATGATAAGTATGTCATCCACATACAGTACCAAGAATGTGATAGTGCTCCCACTAACTTTCTTGTAAACACATGGCTCATCTTCATTTTTGATAAAACCAAACTCTTTGATTGCATCATTAAAATGAAGATTCCAACTTCGAGAAGCTTGCTTTAATCCATAAATGGATCTTTGTAGCTTACATATCTTTCTAGCATCCTTTGGATTAACAAAACCTTCAGGTTATGTCATATAGACATCCTCTTCAAGTTTTCCGTTAAGGACAGCTGTTTTGACATCCATCTGCCAAATTTCATAATCATGAAATGCAGCTATGGCGAGCAAGATCCTGCTGGATTTAAACATAGCTACAGGAGAAAAGGTTTCATCATTGTTAACACCATGAATTTGTCGAAAACCTTTAGCGACTAATCGCCCCTTGTATGTTTGTACATTACCATCCATGTCGGTTTTCTTTTTGAAAACCCATTTGCACCCTATGGGTTTAACCCCTTCGGGTGGGTCAATAAAGTCCATACTTGGTTTTCATACATGGAATCCATCTTAGATCTCATGGCCTCAAGCCATTTCTCAGAGTCTGGGCCTGTCACCACTTCTTGATAAGTTCTAGGTTCATCTTGATCTATAAGAAGAACGTCACCATGTATTGTAATGAGAAATCCATATCTCTTAGATGTATGGCATTCTCTTAAAGATTTGTGCGGTGGTTGTGTTTCTACAGCAGTTACTTGTTCCTCAATTTCTTATGGAATTTGTTGTTGTTTTATCTCTGGTTCAGTGGTATCTTGTGATTCTCGAATTTTTTCAAGTTCAATCTTTCTCCCACTTCCATTTCTAGAAACAAATTCTCTCTCTAGGAAGATACCAGTCCGAGCAACAAACACTTTGTTCTCAATAGGATTAAAGAAATAATATCCTTTGGTTTCTTTCGGATAACCCACAAAAATACACCTTTCAAATTTGGGTTCAAGCTTAGTAGAAGTCTGACGTTTAACATAAGCTTCGCAACCCTAAATTTTCATAAAAGACATACTGGGATGTTTCTCAGTCCACATCTCATATGGCGTCTTTTGAACGGATTTAGATGGAACACGATTTAGCATGAAAGCAACTATTTCAAGTGCATGTCCCCAAAAGGAAGTTGGTAGATCAGCATGACTCATCATGGATCGAACCATGTCTAACAAAGTTCGATTTCTTCTCTCAAAAACTCTATTCCATTGAGGAGTACCAGGAGGAGTAAGTTGTGGGACAATACCACATTCTTTCAAAAGATCATCAAACTCTAGGCTCAAATACTGTCCACCTTGATCAGATCAAAGTGTCTTGATAGTTTTGCCTAGTTGATTTTGTACTTCATTTTTGAATTCCTGGAACTTTTCAAGGGCCTCAGACTTATGGCGCATGAGATAAACATACCCATATCTACTGAAATCATCAGTGAAAGTAATGAAGTAGTGAAATCCACCTCTGGCCTGTGTATTTATTGGTCCACATACATCAGAATGTATTAAGCCCAATAAATCACTAGCTCATTCACTTTTACCAATAAAAGGAGATTTAGTCATTTTTCCCAATAAGCAAGATTTACATACTTCAAATTGTTCAAAAGCAAATGAATCCAAGAGACCATCTTTATGGAGTTTGGATATGCGTTTCTCACTTATGTGGCCCAAACGACAATGCCAAAGATAAGTTTGATTTGAGTCATTTATTTTAGATCTTTTAGTATTTATGTTGTAAATGGGATTCATTTGATCTAAAATATAGAGGCCATTAATCAATTGTGCCGAACCATAGAAAAAATTATTGAGATAAAAGGAACAACAATTATTCTTAATAATTATCTCAAAACCAATTTTGTCTAAACAAGAAACTGAAATAATGTTTTTAGTCAAACTGGGCACAAAATAACAATCCCTTAAACATAAATCAAGTCCACTAGGAAAAGATAAAGTATATGTTCCCACAGCTAATGCAGCAACTCTTGCTCCATTTCTAACTCGCAGGTCCACATCTCTTTTAGCCAAAGTCCTACTTTTTTGTAGTCCCTGTACATAAGTACAAATATGAGAACTACAACCAGTATCTAATACCTAAGAAGTAATAGTTGATAAATTAATATCAATAACATAAATACCTGAAGCAGACGTTCCATTTGCCTTGGCCTTCTTGATTTCCTCAAGATAGACAGGGCAGTTCCCCTTCTAATGTCCAGTTACACCATAATGAAAATAGTTTCCTTCCTTAGACACCCCACCTTTAGGTTTCAGTGTAGCCTATTCTTTTCCAGGATTGGGCCTATCTTTGCCCTTGGGCTTTGTCTGAACTTTGGCCTTTCCCTTGCCCTTGTTGTTAAGGACCATCAGTATAGGCTTGGGTCCAACCTTTTTCATGTTGCCTTCAGCAGTTCGCAACATATTGAGCAACTGTGGCAGAGTCTTGTCAATTTCATTCATATTGAAATTGAGGACAAACTGGCTGTAGCTATCCGGCAACGATTGCAGAATAACATCAGTGGCCAACTCTTGGCTCAATGGAAACCTAAGCTTAGACAGGCTTTCAATATAACCAATCATCTTAAGGACATGAGGTCCTACTGGGCTTCCTTCAGCCAGCTTACATTGGAATAGGGCCTTAGAGATATCGAACCTCTCTTACCGTGCTTGCCCCTGATAAAGTTCTTTCAAGTGCTCGATCATATCATAAGCAACCATGTCCTCATGTTGCTTCTGAAGCTCAGGATTCATAGTAGCAAGCATAAGACATCCAACATCTACCATGTCATCGAGATGTTTCTTGTAAGCATCTCTAATAGCCCTCGAGGCATTAGCCGGTGGTTCATTAGGAAGTGGTTGTTCAATGACATATAATTTCCGTTATTCTTTGAGAACAATCCTTAAGTTACGGAACCAGTCAAGAAAGTTCAAACCATTAAATTTGTCCTTCTCAAGGACCGATCGCAATGAGAGTGTATTAGTGTTTGCAGCCATAATATATCTACAACAATAAAATATGCTTGTGAATAAATTTACCAAGTTTATATCAATCATTAAAAGGACTTTATTATTTGATATTCCCACCATTTTATTTCAAAATTAATAACCCTTATATATTAATTTCGGAAATACTTTCTTGAAATTATTTCTAGTGGGTTAAGGATCCATATTTCACCTCCTCTTAAGTCAGCTTTGGCTTTACTCTCAAGATTATGGTTATTTAGGTAAGCAACACTAGCTAATTACATCATATGTAACTCCTACAATTTGGTGAACAACTCTTATTCTAATCATCTTATGATTTATCCAAATTACTTGCCTCTAGGTTTCTAATCCTATTAGAGTAACCTAGTTAAGTCATTAACCAAATTTTAACCAGCGAATATCACTTGTTTATTCTTCGCGTTTAACCAAGATAAATACCAGTACTTCGCTTTGGCAGAACCTACATAGTATTGATTGAGGCCTTAACGAGGGCAAAAAAATTGGAAGGCCATGTTGACTTAATATTTTAATAGAGGGATTTTATTAAAGTTGTTGTATCTCACCAATTATGGTCTACTTTAGTCCATTTAATCTTTTAATTGATCTCATCAATTAATAGGGTTTATTATTACCAAATTTGCATGCTTTAGACATCCATAGCATCTCATACACGAATAGATAAAGCAATAAATAAATGCAATAGTTATAGCCCATAATCTATGGTGGTTCAACCCAAGCCAATGGGAGAACCAAAAGGAAACCTAAAGGTGTAAGCAGTTTCACAAGCTATCGGTCCACATTAGTTGGCCCATCTTCCTTCTCGTCTAGTCCACAACAACTTTTGCAAATTACAATATTCAAAAACTCGTTTTACATACGAGGGAGTAAGATGAGAAGAGAAATACAAGAGAATAGTAGTAAGGCAGACATGCAGGCCGTATTTATAAAATTACAACCTTCTATCAAATGGGGTTATTGGGCTATAACTATGCATTTCAAACACCGTGCATTTCAAAAAATAGCATACATCATTCAACGTTTTGCTAAATGAATTATAAAATATCCTTTCAATGTTTTATGGCCATCAAGTTTTATTTATTGTAAAAGATGATGGGGGTTTGGGGTACGAACCGTATACCCCAGTCAAATGAAACCTCACAATTTAATAACTTTTATCAACAGAATCGTGTTTTCAGGATTTGAATCCTTGAGGTTTCATGTCGGAACAACACTTGTTCCACTAGCCAGTTAACTCTTACTGGAAACTGTAAATACCACTATCACATCATTACAGATTTGAAAGTTAACAGTAATAGCATAAAACCGAATAGGCCATAACACCATGATTAACATTTAATCAATTATTGAAAGGAAAAGTAATCAGTTTATGCATAGACGATATTAACAGTCAAAAATTGTAATAAAATTAAAGCATGCATATCATACAATTGCATCACCCAAGTATTTAAACTGAGTCCGTATCACACAAGTGGCTCTGATACCACTGTTGGAACACCGGTACCCCTATGGCACAGCAAAAAAAATATATGCATTCTGGTGATCCAAACCATGGATCCATGTGCGAGGAACGAATCAGGGTGAAAAAGTTTCGAAATTACCAAAATTTTGATTTGAGTAGACAGTGAAGCCTCGGCAATGAGAATACTATTTTGATTTCCAATCCAAGCCGCAATCCTTATGATCCCGACCTCTACGCAATCCACCCAGTTGACAAAGAATGGAAGAAATCCCCAAAAACTATTTTCAAAGATATTTTGCTTGACGGCTGCTCGACCTAATAGCAAAGCTTTGGGTTTATATATATATTCACTTTTTAGGGTTTTTCTCCCTTTCTAAATATAACTCCCTTTTTAATTGGTATGTATATATCGAATTAAATTTTAATCCAAACATAATAATCATAATTAAAATAAATAAATATAATAATGTTTTAACCGAAAATTATAATTACATTAATTATAATAAAGATTTCGATAAACTATATTTATTTAAATTTATATACGAACCAAATTCATATATTAATAGAATTATGTTCTCCTTATGTGTACAGAATCCTTGTACATATAATATGTTTGATATTTGATTGCCCAATTAAATTAATTCTATAATTAATTTAATTCATGTGACAACCAAACACAATACCAACTATGTTTTATTCCATTCATTTCAACCATAAGATGTGACCCTGTAGGTTCTTGTAACGTTAGCAGTAATATTAGAATGATTTTAATGTTACAAACAATGAGTGGCATCTAGCAATGCATCATTGCTACCTAAGTTACAAGAAGTCATGATTCGACATAACCTTTTGTGATTAATCTTTTATGCATTAATCCTTAAGTCCTTTATCTCTGGAATGGACACAAGTCATGGAATAATCACACTTGTATAGTCCATCCCATGTTTCTTGATACCTTGAGTAGACTATGATACACAAATAAGTATGACATCTAATATCAACTTATTTGAGCATGGCCATGCATTTCTAGTCTCACTCAATCAAGTGGCCTAAGATATTACTCCTAATATGTAGGAGGGACTTATCCTATATTCATCAACCATATCCCTCTACATAGATTGTGGTATATCCAACATCAGCCTTTATAAATAAACCAATTATGGTGTACGTTTGACTGTATCAAACTATACAACTCACGATGTTGGGATAATGATGATCTCAAATCTGAGGATCATATACATATTAATCACTATGAGTAATGTTGTGACAATTACATAATAATCCAAGAAACATACTCATAGCGGGTCAGTCCAATATGTTGTTCTCTAACACACATAGTCATGCATTGATTCTGACACTCCATATCAATGATAATACTTTATCATCAATCAACTACATGTTAGTCTTAATGCATTATTGTTGTCCTAGTCAACAATAATACTTGACTAAGGATCTTTTAAGAATAATCATATTAGTCTCAGGATATTATTATAAAATAGTTTATTTATACACACAGAAAAGAAACTGAAATAATAATGGCAACGCCTTATATTAATAAACATGGTAAATCAAGTATGTTATTACAACCATCTCATGATTGATCTTTAGGCATACTCTTACACTCATAACTAATGAGCTTGATACATGATGAACTCTTGGTAGGATTATGATTGAGTAAGTTATGATTTTGAGATTTTAATAACATTCATGCCAATTTTCATCATGTTAATTGCATGTTAAATGTGTAGATATGATGCTTATTATTTGTATAGGAACTTACTAAGTTATATAGCTTACTCCCCTTCCTTTCCCTTATCTTATAATGTCACCAAGCTAGCTCTTTGATCGGAGACTGTCGGAGATCCACTCACACTATTAACAATTATTTTGGTACCAATGAATTCAACATTTTAAGTTATGGCATGTATAGAGGACTTGGTCATTTTGTTATGTGTCATAATTGATTTGGCCAAATATGTTGGCTTATATTGGTTGAAAGCTCATTTTGTATAAGGCCATTTGAAATTGGCTACTATTAGTATAAGCAATTTATATGATGATGCCTTCATGGATGTGGGAGTTTACATGATTGAGTTGATAAGTATATGATGTTGTGTATGATAGATGGTAGCATGTGATTGATCTGTTGATGTCTTGGTTGTGGCTGATTTGGTTGTATGTGTATGCTTGAATTGGTGTTATGCTATAGGGTATGGGTGTGTACATTAAAGGGTGGAAAAATGGCTTGATAAATAGCCTTATTTTTGTCCACACAGGTAGACACACGGGCGTCTGTCTAGGCCATGTGCGACACACAGCTTGCCTCATGGGCATGTGTTTAGGCCGTGTGTCCCCTGCCCCATAATTTTTGCAGAACAGAATGCCCAATATTGAGTACATGGGTAGAGACATAGCCATGTCTCAGCCATGTGAGGGCCACGGCCTTGGACATGAGCGTGTGCCCTGAGCGTGTAAAGTCTGCACCTATTTAATGAAAAATCATGAATTTTAAATTAATTACACGGCCTAACACACGGACGTGTGACTTGGCTACGGGTCTTCAATTTGCTATTGGGTGACAAACAGAGAGTTACACGGGTTCAGGACACGGGCATGTGTGACCACATGGCCTGCCTACACAGGCGTATCCCATATCCACACGGGCATGTAACGCTTGTTTAGTTAAAAATTTTCTATGTTTTGTAAAATTCCCTAAAGTTCTCGATTTAGTCCCGAAACACTTCCAAAGCATGTTTTGGGCCTCGTAGGCTCATATTAGGTACTTTATGTTTAAATACAATTTTTTTTTTAATTTGGATGCAAAATGATGACTCAAAATTGTATGAAAGTTTGTGTGACAAGTCCGATAATACCTCATACCCTGTTCCAACATCGAATACGGGTAAGGGGTATTACATTTAGTACAAGTAAGGGGTGTTACAATATATATTAAGTAGTTGATCATATTATGTCTAATACATGGATTGAACCAAGGTAAGATTATAAACATAAATGCATGCAATGCTATGCCTTGTTGAATGAAGGAATTTGTTTAATTTGAATGCTTGAATTGGTTGGTATTTGGATGTGTGTTTTAATGTAGGAAAATGGTAAATTTGGGTGACAAATGGGGCTAGGAAATGGCTTTATTTTTCCACATGGGCAGACACACGAGTGTGTGTCTAGACCATGTATGACACATGGCCTAATAACATAGTCATGTAGTTAGGTCGTGTGTCCCCTGTACCTTAATTTTGAGAAATAGAATGCTCAAAATTGAGCACACGAGCAGAGACACGGGAATGTGTCTCAGTCGTGTGTACTACATGACCTAAAACATGGACGTGTGTCTTGGCCATGTGAAACCTGCACCGAATTTCAAATTAAATTAATTAACCACACGGCCTAGCATACAAGTGTGTGGCATGGCCGTGTGCACAAGTCAGAGAGTTACACGGGTCGAACACGACCTCTAGCACGGGCATGTCCCAGGTTCACACAACACGGGTGTGTGAGCCCTGCACCTTGGAAAATTTTTAAAATGTCATAAAAAATTCTTAGAGCTCCCGATTAAGTCCCGACTTGATTCTAAAGCTAATATTGGGCCTCAGGGTTCAATTAAGGGACGTTTTGAATGATCTCGGTTAATGAATAGTAATGCACATAAAATGTTCTGAAACTTTTGGTAATATCCTGAACCCTGTTCTGACGATGGATACGGGTTAAGGGTGTTACATTTAGTGGTATCAGAGCTACAGTTTAGTCGATTCTCAGATTTGACGTAGCAAACAAGAGTTTAACTATAATGCCATTATATAATTTGTGATAGTGTAAAGACTCTTGATCATTTTAAATGTGTTTTTCATATGGTAATGTCTGCATCTATGTAACACCCTAAACCCGGCCTAGACGTTATGGCCGAATTTATGATGTCACATTGGAGTGTGTTTTGAAAAGCGTAGTTCTATTAGAAAAGTCCATTTGTGTTGAAACCTCGTTTGTGATCTTTATGAGAAACTAACTTATTTTATTCATTTGTCAAGTTACAGATTTGTCTAGTAAAACATGTTTCATACTAAATCGTTATTACACTTTAAAACATTGTTCGTTGGGGAAGCTTTTAAAACAAGTTATGTGGTATGGTAGTTGAAAATCATTTACCTTTTGAAAACCCGAATCCTACTGCTAACAGAATTAAGTCGAGTGAGTTTATGGAAACTCATTGTGTAATCCCTATTTATCAAACAGTAAATCATGCAATGTAAACAGTTTGGGCCTAAGCCCTTATCAGTAGTAATATCAGTGTGGTCCTTAGCCCATTATGGTAACAGTAGCAGTGTGGGCCTTAGCCCAATTTAGTACAGTATTAGAGATGAAACAGAGATCCTACCCATCCTTCCTTTACACTCCACTCCGTCCAACTCTACACTCCATGTGGGGATAAAATCGACCCACCCATCCCTACACTCTAGAATATAGCACTAGTTGCGACACTAAATAATATGTGTAGCAGAGCTGCTAGTACAGTACACTTCCTCCAAACATATCAAACCCACCCCCATGCAACATGTCATGTCATAATATATGCATGTATGCAAAATGTCATGCTCGAATACAGTCAAATATAGAAAAGGGGTAAATCAGTTATTTTACCTCTAGAGGCATAATAGTCATTTCATCAGTTTGGGGTCTAAGTGTGTTTACTGACCCATCAGTAGGCCCACAGTTGTCTTAAGTGACCCATGCGACCTTAACAGTCAAACAGTGGAAATGGGCCCAAAGCCTACAATGCGGTCTATATGGGCCTACATGCTCGTTTGGCCCAATAAGTCCAAATAATGGCCTTGGCTGTGTAAACTACACAGTCAGCCCAATTATCTCTACACAACAGTGTGGTTTACCCCGTGCGAAGCCCATGAGCCAGTAGGGCCCACGCACCCATTTCGGCCCAACGTAGCCCAAAACGACCTAAGCCCACGAAATCACTCGTGGCAGTCTCTACAATCACATGCTCGCGCTTATGCGTTTAGATGACCATAAGAGCGAGCGTACGCCCGTGTGGCATCGATGGTACTAGTTTTTTGGCTTTTGTCGTTTCACAATTGAAGTAGTGTGATTACACACCTGTTTGTGAAAAAGTAAGCAAATCTCCACGATGCCAAACCTAGATTCAATCATAACCCCACGTCAATCCTTTAATCATTAAAGTTAACATCCTCACATAGCACCTAATTCTCAAAATGGTAATGGTTTCCTACCTTGAATAGCAAACGGTTTGTCTCTTAAACCACTGATTGAAGTTGCCTTCCAAAACTTGATAGACTCTGTATAGCAATACCACTTTGTTAACTAAGACCGTGAATGAAAATGATTAGAACCAAATGAACAATAACTTACCACCACTTAGAAGTATTCGGCCTGCAAAGGTACACTCTAGGATTGAGTCCCACGATGAACAATCACACCTATTTCAGAAACGGTGGATAAAAGATAGTATTAGAGTGGAAGCTTATGTCGACAAAGAGAGAAAGAGGGAAAATAATAGCTGTGAACCCTAACTAAGCCATGGATTCAACAACCCAAACAACAAAATCAGTTACTTTACTCAAGTGTAGAGTGATTTGGCTCCAAAAAGAAAAGAGCAATCGGCTGGCAATGAAAAATTGAATGAGTAGAGAGGGAGATGAGGCAAGTGATATTCAGCCAAAGCACAAAGAGGAAAACGCAGTTGAGAGAAGGAAGAAAAGAGGAGACGGGACCAAAAAGGGTATTTGGTCAAACAAAACAAAAGAGAGAGGGAGAGGGTGCAGAAGTTCGGTCAAGAAAGGAAACCGAGGGAAGAAACTTGTCAAACCCCGAAGGCTCTATGCTACAATCGGCCCCAAGAAGAGTAATACCAAAAGAAAACCCGATGAAAGAAAAACAATTCAACACCTATGGTAGAATTCGATGTCAAGGGAACGTAATCAAAAAATAAAATGAAGACACTTACAATGACTGCCAAAGCTGAATTTTGCCAAGAGTAGGAGTCCCACTTTGGCACACTCTCCTCACTCCCTTCAAACCCTCCTAACTTTTCTCAACCACACCCCACTTATCCATATCTTAACTAGTTGAAATTCTCTCCAACAAGCACCTAGAATTCGGCCTCAACTTCCCCCACTGCTCAAGCATTCAATTTCAGTCAAACAACAACACTTCCCCAGCGTTAACAACAAAATAAAATGCTCCTCTTGTGTTACTAAGCCTCGAACCCCAGACCCCCTAAAACACTCCACATGCCTCTAACCCCTAGATCAGTAGGCTTTTTATTGACATGCTTACCAACATTTATTTAAGAACCCTGTTGCCAAGAGGCCAGGGTTTATTCAAGAAAACAAAAATTTTATACAAGCCACAACTTGAACTCCGGACTTCTCCAACACTCATCAGGACACTCAACCACTGAAACAAGCATACATTTATGCACACAACATACAAAAATAGATACTTAGGTTTTTGGGGTGTTACAGTCTGGTAGTGAAAGGCCCGTGTTTGAGGACCAAAGTAAGAAGGCAAAACAAGCTTTCTTTGAAATGATGAATGAATGGTTTACGTAGTACCTGAGAACAAAACCTGTTGTACAACGACCTCCCCCACCTGCTTCCCAACCGATTCCTGAGATACCACAGGGTGCTGAACCCACTAGAACAGGTAAGCCTCCGATAGATAAAACCCGTAAGCATGAGGTAGAAGAATTTAGAGCTACCACAGATAATGATTTCGAAAGGGTGATTTTTGGCTAGAAAATACTATTTGAGTTTTTGATGAATTATCCTGTACACTTACTGAATGTTTGAAATGTGCAGTATCTCTACTGAAGGATACAACTTATGTAATAGCCCGATTTTAGCTAAATCAGAACAGTGATTTCAAAACCACAAGTTTGATGTCATAAAAATATTTTAAAATTATTTTCAGTATTTATAGCATGCTATTTGATATGTGTGAAAATTTCAGGAGCTAATTTTATCGATTGGATGTTTAATTTGATAAAAGGACTTAATCGCATAAAATGCAAAAGTTGCATTCTACTTGTTAAAGGTGTTTAATTGCTATGATTTATTAAATTAAAAGTCCTTATGATGATATTAGACCATTGATAGTGTTAATGGACAATTATGACCATCCATTATATGTTTTTATATGTTTATAAAAAAATGTTATTATAGTAAATTGATAAATTAAGTTAATTAAATTATATCAAAAGATGAAATTGTGTTCATCTTCTTCCTTGGCAACCGAAAATAGAAAAAAAGATAGGGTTTAAAGCTTTTTAGATTTTGACACACTTCTAGCTTGATTAAGGTACGGTTTTAGCTCAATTTTTGATAATTTTTATGTTTTTGCAATCGTTGCAACTCAATCTAGCATGCCCGTACCTTTAATCTTGCAACTGTTGAAGATTTTAAGAGTTTCCACTGATGAGTTTATGTGTTCTTTGGTGTTTGAAGATGAAATATGAAAGATTAATTATAGTTTTAAATGTTTTGTAAAGTGATTTTTGATGAAAATGCATAATAGGGATTAAATTGTGAAATGTATAAATTGTGTGGTTGAAATATGAAATAAATGAAAGTTTTGGGCTGCTAGAGGCCTATATATAATTTGACCAAGCATGGGTTTTGTTGAATTGTGTGAATTTTTTGTATTTGATAAATAACGACTATATTGATTAAATGTGAAAGTTTAGGGGCTAATGTGCAAATAGGCCTAAATGTATGTTTTGGATTAAATTAAAAGAATGGTTGATTTATTAAGTTAATTTTGAATTCATATGGATCAAGAAAGAAAGAATTCAGATTTAGATTGGGGGAAAAGTAAGGTTATCGAGTAGTCGACCTAATCCGTCAATTTCGAATACGAGGTAAGTTCGTATGTTATAATCTTATTTCAAATGTATTTTATGTGCTTTGATATAGCATGAATTGTGATTATGTGATTACGGACAAGTTCGAAAATGATTCAATGAAGATTTGACAGTTGGATGCTAGTGGCATGTCATTAGGGATACTTGAGTTGGCTTCGAGCCATGATTTAGCACTTCAGGTGCGAGATAAACTGATTTGGCTTCTGGCCATGCATATCAGCTGATGTGGCTTCAGGCCATGATATCAGTATTTCAGATAAGTTACCTTGATTTGGCTACGGGCCATGGTGTAGTTACTTATCGTGTGAGACCCTTGAGTATTCGACTTCTATTTCGAATGGTCTAACGGATAAATGAAAGACGAAAATGTATATGTGATTGGTACGAGATGGTATAGGTATGTGAATAAACCATTTTAGATTTGAATCAAAGAAATAATGATGAGAGTATATATAGTTTTGTGAATGAGTACTTGAAAGGTTTGATAGTTAATGAATGTTACATATTGATTTATGTTTATGTGATTGCATTAAGTTTATCTCATACGAGCTTACTAAGCTTAATAGCTTACTTTGTTTATTTTTCCTTTGTTTTATAGTGATATCAAGGCTAGCTGGATTAAGGAGTCATCGGGAACATCATCACACTATCAAACATCTAAGTTGGTACTTTTGAGTTATACATTTATGGTATATGGCATGTATAGGCTAGATGTAGTATTTTGGTTATGATTATAGCCATGAGATTTGGGTTGTAAATTGTATATGTTTTGGTTTGTATATATAGCCATGAGTGATGGCTTATTTTGGTATGTTTGGTATGAATATGGTTATGGTTTTATATTTGCTCAAATGGTTAATTGATTTGTGGAGTATAAATGCTTGAGTCTTGATGAGGTATGATTTTAGATGTTGTGTTGGTTATTTATAAGGAAGTTATGTGTGTGTGAATTATGGTAAATGAACTATATAGATTAATATTGTTTTAGCATGTATTTTGCTAAGTAATTGGTTGTAACAATCCTGCTTAGACCCTAGTCTGAACAGTGGTTTCAAGACCACAAATCCAGGTTAGAAAAATAATCTAATATTATTTTTCTTGCTTATAGTATGTGAATTGATATGTGTGAAAATTTCTATGAATTAATTTTATCGTTTGAATGTCCAATTTGACAAAAGGACTTAATCGCGTAAAATGAAGAGTGGCATGCTATATGTTAAATGTGCCTATTTGTTATGGCTTATTAAATGTGAGGTCCTTATGTTGTAAAATGGACCCATGGATTAATGCATGGACAAAGTTAGACGTGAGTTAGTGGATTATTAATGTAATAAGAAAGGGTAAAATTGGTAATTGGTAATTGATAATTATGTTATTATAATTAAAACAAAATCTAAAATTTAGCTCATTTTATTTCTTATTAACCAAAAATACAAAAGAAAAGAAAAAAAAGACTAAGCTAGGGTTTGACACTCATTTTGCTCAATTAAGGTATGAATTTTGTTTGGTTTTTGATGATTTCTATGTTTTTGAAATCATTGCTTTGAGTACTAGCTAGCCCGTACCCTAATTTTTGAATTTTTTGATGATTTTGAAAGTTTCCATTGATGAATGCTTGAGTTTTTGAATGTTTGATGATGAATAATGAAAGCTTGGTGCTTGATAAACATGTTCTGTAAAGTGATTTTGAGTAAAAATGCATATTAGGGATTAATTTGTGAAAATGTGAAATGTGGGGCTAAATGTATGGATAAATAAAAGTTTTGGGCTGCTAGGGACCTTAGGAAGATTCAGCTAAGGCATGGTTTTGATAAAAATTTTGTATATTTGGTGTTTTGTGTATTAAGGACTAAAATGTCAATGTGTAACTTTAGGGGCTAAAGTGAAAAAATGCCCAATTATGTGTTGTGAATGAAATTGAATGAATTGGTGATGAAATGGGTTAATTTTGTATATATAGATCAAGAAAGGAAGAATTTGGATTTAGATCATGGAAAATCGAAGGTTATAAAGTAATCGATCCAATTCATCCATTCCAAGTATGAGATAAGTTCGTACGTGATAAATGAAGTTACAATTATGTTTTTCATGCTTTAATAATGTATAAATTGTATATTTGCAACTACGACTATGTACGACGACAAGTTTACCATGATTGGCACTTAGTGTGCGTTTTGAGATAGCTTTATCTATATGAAGCACTAAGTGTGCGATACCGAGATAGCTTCGATTTAAATGTGATGGCACTAAGTATGCAAAATTGTTATAGCTTCGGCTAATCACTGATGCACTAAGTGTGCTAGTTCTTGGAGTATTGAAAGATTTCCGAATGAATTAATGCGTTAAATAAAGAGGTGATAATGAAACAAATAAATACGAGAAAGTATATGAACGTACGATACCTATGTGGCAGTTGATACTATGTGTATGAAGCTTGATAGAATGGTATATACGTGATAAATGGTTATGAGTTAGAATTGAATGATGATATGAGAACTACTAATTGTCTATTAGTTGATGATTTAGATAATATGAACTGTTGAGTATTTTTGGTATGAACTTACTAAACTATGAAGCTTATGTGTGTTATTTGGCTATGTTTTATAGATCATCAAAGCTAGCTTGGATTCAGGGATCGTTAGGAAATGTCATCACACTACCGATCATCTTGTTGGTACTTTTGAAACTTGTATATATGGTATATGGCATGCACAGGCTAATGATATTTTAGTATGTTTTGAGTCTTGATATTAGCCATGAGATTTGGCTTGTAAATGTGGTATGAATAGCCATATAATTTGGCTTGAATTATGTGTTTGGTAAGTGTTATATGTGATGTATATAATACTTTATGAATTGGTTTGGTTTGAGATGAAGATATGATGAGTTTTGTGATATGAAATGTGATGATTTTGGCATAATGATTTGGTATAATTTGAATATGGAATTGATTTGTTAAAAAGGTTGAGTTATATGATATGTTATGTGTATGTTTTGATGGGTTTTGGTTGCTTATAAATGACTTGAAATAGTACCAAATAAGTTGATTGATATGCATGAGAAAAGGGTGGCAAAATTGGCTTTTCAAATAGCATATTTTTGTCCACACGGGTAGAGACACGGGCGTGTGTCTCAGCCGTGTGCAACACATGGTCATGTTACATGACCATGTGATCCTTGGGGTAGTCTTACAATTTAATTTCAGTCTCAAGCACGACTTAGATACACGAGCGTGTCTAGTAACCGTGTGAGCACACAACCTTGGCACATGGGCGTGTGTGGCTGTTTCGAAGGGTACACAGGCTAGACACATGGGCGTGTGGTTAGTTGTGTAACCCAAGTCAGTTGCCACGGCCAAGGTATATAGGCATGTCTTCAGCCTTGTGGTACAAGTCAGTATGTATGCCTTGTTTTCACATGGCCTGGGCCACGGGCGTGTTAGGTGGCCGTTGAGGCACACGGCTTGTTTGTACGGGCGTGTGACCTATGATTTCATGAAATTTTTATATGTGATCAGTTTAGTCCCGAACCACTCTTAAGCATGTTTTATGGTCTTGTAGGGCCTCGTAAGGGACATTGTGAATGAATTTTGTTTATGATTGTATCAATGTAAGTGAATGAGATGTATTGTCCGATAATGTCTTGTAACCCTATTTCGGCGTCAGATGCGGGTTAGGGGTGTTACATTTAATTCGTATTAGAGCTACGCTTTAGTCGATTCTAAGACTAATATAGCGAGTGAGAGTTTAGCTATACATGCCATATATATAAATTGCGATACTGTGATGATTCCTGACAGTTAAAATGTGTTTTTCATATAGAAAATGGATCTTGAACGAGCCATAGCTGATGATGTGGAAAGTAATGCACCCACTCCCACTCAAAGGGTAGTGTTGGTTGATTCTAGGTCTATTATTGTAACACCCCGAACCCGAAACCAACACCGGAGTCGAACACGAGGTGTTAACTGGCTTTAACCCCTTACAAAATTTATTTTCGAGACACTGCCCAATCTGTGTACTAGTCGTTTTAAAAATCATATCTTGAGTTTCGTAACTCAAAAATCAGTTTCGTAATTTTTCCCAGAAACTAGACTCATGTGCCCATCTATGTATTTTTTTCTAGAATTTTTGGTCAGGCCAATTAGTACAGTTTATTAGTCAAAGTTCCCCAAGTTGCAGGGGTCGACTACACTGACCTTTGCCCATTACAACTTGAATATCTCCCTGCACGGGGCTTCAATACTGGTGCCGTTTGTTTCTATGAAAGCTAGACTCAGAGAGGAATCTGTACATATATGGTACGACCCCTAATTATCTCTGGTTAATTTATAATGAATTTCCAAAGTCGGAGCAGGGAATCCAGAAACCGTTCTGGCCCTGTCCCACAAAAATCTGATTATCTCATAATATACTGCCCATATGATCTTTTCGTTACTTCCTCATGAAAGCAGACTCATCGAGCTTCGATTACATAATTTATTCATCAATTAATTCCACTCCTACTATTTTTAGTGATTTTTCAATCTCATGACACTGCTGCTGCCAGCATCTGTTACGAAAGTAACTAGGTCCATTTCATGTCTACCCTTGATCCAACTCAATCGAACATTCGTGCCATTTTCGCATGGCTTAAAGTTTACATGCCATAATTCTAACACAACGTACTAGCTTATACATGCCAAATGATCTTCTAAGCACACTAAGAAGAAAGTACCAAAACTTGCTATCCGGTGTGATGACTTCGATGACGGCCCGACCCCGCAAAAATTGATGAGTCCAAGCAACCTATAATGGGTGACAAGGAAACACCGGGTGAGTTTATAACTCAGTAAGTCATAAGCAATGCTCTACTATACATCAATAACATTATCACAAGAGGAACAAAATGGAATGAGACAATTTACTCCATCCATACCGAACCATGCCATAGTTCCTCCAACCTATCGATTCAATTTCATATCAATTCATGCATTCACAATTCATATACTCATCAATAGGACATTGAAGCATTTTCATAAATCAATTTATTTTCGTAATCAAACAACAAAACGGCCTTTCACCCATCCTACGATAAATTTTTATGTACGTGACTTCAAGTATAGTTGTCACATAGGTTCAACTTACCGAGCTCAACACCAAGTATAAGCATAGCACATATTAGCCATGTACTCAAGACACTTACCCGATCCGCTGTCCGCGATCGACTCAATAGTGTCGCACACATAGTGTCCATAATGATTCACGAATGTATATTGAGCCCGCACACTCAGTGCTATATAATCAACTCGCACACTTAGTGCCACGTAATCAAATCGCACACTTAGTGCTACATAGTCAGACTCGCACACTTAGTGCCGCATGGTCAATTCGCACACTTAGTGCATCATATTCATTTCGCACACTTAGTGCAACATAGTCGAATCGCACACTTAGTGCTGTACAATTTAATCCCGCGCACTTAGCGCCAATCTCATGGTCATAAATGGTTATCCCGCACGTTTAGTGCCGAGATCAACAACTCATTACATCTTACCTCTTTTCTTTCATTCAACAATTTCATCATCACATACGTACATGCATATATATATATGTACATTTATTCATTCCATTCAGCATCAATACATAACATTATGACCATTGAAATAATACCAACTACATGCTTAGTGACTTACCTCGTGTTGGGTAAGACGGTTCCAACTCGGCTACTCGATAACCTTTTCTTTGCCTTTGCTCGATTCACCTCCTTTAACTCCTTGAGCTAAATCAATAATTTAACTAGTTTAACCACCTTGCTAAATATTTACAATCCAATTTCACATGTATATGTATGTTAGTATATTCGGCTAATAACCTCATGCAACTATCATGTCATCAAAAAAAATCTAATCACACATGCACATGCATTAGGTAAGTTACCTTTGCTAATTTTAAACCCAACATCACACAAGCTCTCAAGAGATGGCCGAATGCCTCTTTTGTTACCCAACTAATCATTCAGCAATTCCATCCCCTTTACCACCCTTTTATGCCTAATTATCTAAATCAAGATAAGGTCATCAACATGCCTAACCCTAGCCGAATGTGCAACATTAATCTATCACCTCTATCTCTTAAATACTATCAAGTTCATTTACTTCTAATTTCTTAAGTTCAACATCTTAATGCCCATTATAGCTACTCCCATAATCTACATTTAAAAATCGGCAACACCCACATTCAACTATCTTAGCCGAATACTCCTCCACACTTAGACCAAAGTATGCACATTAAACTTAATACAACTTTCATTATACCTTTCACCCTAAAACATAATTTATAAATCTTGCCCTTCCTTCCATGTTTCGGTCAATTATTCAAATTACCTCATAGCATGAACATTTTTTTTTTCAACTAATCTAGCATGCTCATTCGGCCTTAACAATGAACCTCTTCTCAAACAAGGACAAAAATAAATCAAATGAACCTTCCATCTAAACCCCCTTTCTATCTTCTACTCATTCAATAATACATGTAAACAACTACTAATTCTAGTACTTTGATACACGGTTTAGTGTCCAACCATCATAAAAGTTTGAATCCTTCTTAATATTGTCAAAATACATTCACAAATTGACTAAAACATATAAGAAGATTTAACTAACACTTCAAAACTTACCTCCTACTAGCAAGATGTAGTGCCGAATTGCCTAAAGGAGAATTTTCCTTTTTCTCTTCTTTGGTTTCGGTTTTGGCAAGGTGGAGAAGAGTATGAACACTCCTCTTCCCTTTTTCTCTTTTATTCCATTTTATTATAATTATTTTAAGTCATTTGTTAACTAAACAAAACATAATAAATTGGAATAAGTGGAGCACCATCACTCCTTGGCCGGCCACCCATCATCTTTTGGGCAATTTGACATGCAAAACCACTCTTTTTGGTACATGCACTAATAGACCATTTGAATTAGACTATCATATTTTTACAATGTCTCAAATTGATCCCAATTAATAATTTCTCATGCAATTGGTAAAATTAAGGAGTGAAACTTCCACATACTCATGTTCACACATAATAAGCATAGAATATAGCAAGTAATTATTTTTACGACTCGGTCTTGTGGTCCCGAAACCACTTCCCGACTAGGGTCAATTTTGGGCTGTCACAACTCCCCCCTTAAGAAATTTTTCGTCCCCGAAAAGCATACCGGTAAATAGGTTTGGGTATCGTTCTTTCATCGAACTCTCGGTTTCCCAAGTAGCTTCCTCGATCCCGTGTTTGAGCCATAACACCTTTACTAACGGAACCCTTTTGTTCCGCAACTCCTTCACTTCACGAGCTAGGATACACATCGGCTCTTTTTCATAACTCATATCGGCTCGAATTTCAACCTCCGACGGACTAATTATGTGTGAAGGATCAGACCTATAGCGTCGAAGCATCGAAACATGAAAGACATCGTGTATCCTTTCAAGTTCAGGGGGCAAAATCAATCTATATGCAACCGGCCCCACTCGTTCAGAGATTTCGTACGGCCCAATGAATCTCGGGCTCAACTTGCCTTTACGGCCAAACCTAAGTACCTTTTTCCAAGGCGAAACTTTAAGGAACACTTTATCTCCCACCTGATATTCAATGTCCTTCCGTTTCAGATCCGCATACGATTTCTGACGATCTGTGGCTACCTTCAGACTTTCACGGATTACCTTTACCTTCTGTTCGACATCTCTAATCAAATCAACTCCGAAAATTTTACTTTCATCGAGCTCGGTCCAAAACAATGGCGTACGACATTTACGACCGTACAAAGCCTCGTAAGGTGCCATCTTAATACTTGATTGGAAACTATTGTTGTAAGCGAATTCGATCAAGGGTAAATACCGTTCCCATGTACCACTAAACTCGAGGATGCAACATCTCAACGTATCCTCAAGTATCTGAATTATCCGCTCGGATTGACCATCGGTTTGTGGATGAAAAGCGGTGCTAAAATACAGCTTGGTACCCAAAGCTTCTTGCAATTTCTTCCAAAATCGCAAGGTGAATCTCGGATCTCTATCCGACACGATAGAAATAGGTACTCCATGTAATCTCACAATCTGAGTAACATACAATTCGGCTAGTTTATCCAATGAAAAATCCGTACGTACGGGGATAAAGTGAGCCGACTTAGTCAGCCTATCAACGACAACCCAAATCGCATCCTTCTTACTTGCGGACAATGGCAGTCCGGACACAAAGTCCATTGTGACTCGGTCCCATTTCCACTCGGGTATCATGATCGGCTGAAGTAATCCTGAAGGCACTTGATGTTCCGCTTTCACTTGTTGACATATTAAACATCTCGAAACAAAGTCGGAGATGTCTCGCTTCATACCATGCCACCAAAACCGACGTTTCAAGTCGTTGTACATTTTCGTGCTCCCCGGGTGAATTGACATTCGGCTACAATGGGCTTCGTTCAGTATCATCGGGATGAGTTCCGAATTCCTTGGAACGCACAAACGACTTCTAAACCTCAAACAACCATCATCATCAATCTGAAACTCCGATTCCTTGTTCGGAACACACTCAGCTCGCTTTGCAACCAATTCATCATCAACTTTCTGAGCTTCACGAATTTGATGAGTCAATAATGGTTTGGCTTTTAATTCAGCTGCTAACACATTGTCAGGTAGAACAGACAAGTGTACATTCATCGCTCGCAAAGCAAACAGTGATTTCCGGCTTAAGGCGTCCGCAACCACATTAGCCTTTCCCGGGTGGTAATCAATGACAAGCTCGTAATCCTTCAACAACTCAAGCCAACGTCTTTGTCGCAGATTCAAGTCTCGTTGAGTCATCAAATATTTGAGACTTTTGTGATCCGAAAACACATGGCACTTCTCGCCAAACAAATAATGTCGCCATATTTTTAGTGCAAACACAATGGCGGCTAGTTCGAGATCATGGGTCGGATAATTTCTCTCGTGTGGCTTCAATTGTCTTGACGCATAGGCCACAACTCGACCTTCTTGCATCAATACGCAACCCAACCCAAGTAGGGATGCGTCACTATAAACGACAAACTCTTTACCCAATTCGGGTTGCACCAAAATTGGAGCTTCAGTCAGATGAGTTTTCAGTTGATCGAAGCTTTTCTGACATTTCTCCGTCCATTCGAACTTAACATCCTTCTGAAGTAGCTTCGTCATTGGTGTGGCTATCATCGAGAAACCTTTGACAAATCATCGGTAATAACCGGCGAGCCCTAGAAAGCTCCGGACTTCGGTAACATTTCTCGGAGGCTTCCAGTTAAGTATGGCTGAAATTTTGCTCGGGTCGACTCGAATACCCGATGCGGATACCACATGACCCAAGAAGCTAACCTCTCTTAACCAGAACTCACACTTACTGAACTTAGCATATAACTGCTTATCCCGCAAAATTTGCAACACTTGCCTCAGATGCTCAGCATGTTCGGTCTCATCTCTTGAATAGACCAAGATGTCATCAATAAACACAACTACGAACCGATCCAAATACGGCCTGAAGATCCGATTCATCAAATCCATAAACACCGCAGGGGCATTAGTGAGCCCAAACGGCATCACTAAGAACTCGTAGTGACCGTACCTCGTTCTGAAAGCAGTTTTGGGTACGTCCGAATCTCGAATCCGCAACTGATAATAACCCGATCTCAAATCTATCTTTGAAAACACCGATGCTCCCTTTAATTGATCGAACAGATCATCAATACGCGGTAACGGATACTTATTCTTTATCGTCACTTTATTCAGTTGACGATAATCAATGCACAACCTCATGGTTCCGTCCTTCTTTTTCACGAACAATACTGGTGCACCCCAAGGTGAGAAACTCGGTCGAGCGAAACCTCTATCCGTCAATTCTTGCAACTGAGCTTTCAACTCTTTCAACTCGGTTAGTGCCATACGATATGGAGCGATCGAAATAGGCGTAGTTCCAGGTACAAGCTCAATACCAAACTCTACCTCCCGAACAGGTGGCAAACCCGGTAACTCTTCAGGAAAAACATCCGGGTATTCACAGACCACCGGCACCGATTCGGGTTTCTTTTTTAACTCCTTGTCATCAAGTACATACGCGAGGTATGCTTCGCACCCTTTCCTTACATATTTCTGGGCCGACATTGCTGATATTACAGCTGGCAACCCCCTTAAGTCCGCAGACTCAACTCGGATTATTTCGTTATTTGCGCACCTCAAGTCGATAGTCTTGCTTTTGCAATTTACAACCGCATCATGCGCGGTTAACCAATCCAAACCAAGAATAACATCAAACTCGTCGAACGGCAAAAGCATCAAATCGGCCGGAAAACAGGATTCTCGGATTATTAGAGGGCATCTCTTACACACTTTATCAACAAGTACGCATTGGCCCAAAGGGTTTGATACTCGAATTACGAGCTCAGTAGACTCAACAGGTAGAGTCTTACTGGTTGCTAAGGTTTCGCATACATATGAATGAGTACAACCAGGGTCAATCAATGCAATCACATTAGTATCAAAGAGAGTGAAGGTACCAGTGATGACGTCGGGGGAGGATGCCTCCTCTCGTGCGCGAATGGCATATGCTCTAGCAGGAGCACGGTTCTCGGCGCGATCGGCCGTATCAGAAGCCCCCCTCTGACTACCACCCCTGCCTCCAAAAATTCTCGGTGGTCTACCTTTAGATGTCACTCCACTAGGTCTTGCACCTTGAATCTTATTCTTCTCATCCAGCTCCGTGCAATCTCTAATGAGATGGTCCTTCGAACCGCACCCGTAACAGGCCCTGCTAGTAGACTTGCCCCAACATTCACCTAGGTGTCGTCTTCCACATTGGGGACATTAAGGTTTCTCGTGACGATTATTGCCCACACTAGCTACCGAAGTAGCTCGGGAGCCCATCGATGGTCTTGCCCTGATGGAAATTCCCGCAGTCGCCCTCGACTTATTAATGTCCTCCTTGAACTTCTTTACAGCTGAGAACGGAGCTTTACCCGTCGATCTTTTACGATAATCCCTAGCTTCAAATTCAGCCTTCCTCTTCTCCTTTCCAAGTTCCTCTGCCTTGCAGGCTCGTTCGACTAGTGTTACGAATTCCTTTATTTCCAAAATACCCATTAGTAGCTTTAAATCTTCATTCAATCCTTCCTCGAATCTTTTGCACATAGCAACCTCATCAGCTACACACTCCCGGGCATACCTACTAAGTCTTACGAATTCATGTTCGTATTCAGATACAGTCATACGGCCTTGCTTGAGTTCCAAGAACTCCTTACGCTTCTGATCAATGAACCGCTGGCTAATAAATTTCTTCCGGAATTCCGTTTGAAAGAAGTCCCAAGTTACTCGCTCGTTCGGGACTATGGAAATCAAGGTCCTCCACCAATAGTAGGCTGAGTCTCACAACAGAGATACAGCACATTTTAGACATTCATCGAGTGTGCATGACAATTCATCGAACACCCGAATGGTGTTATCAAGCCAGAACTCGGCCCTTTCGGCATCATCAGTTACTATGGCCTTGAACTCCTCGGCCCCACGCTTCCTAATCAAGTCTACCGGTGGCTTACTCAGCCTCACAGGATCAGCAACTGATGGCATTACAGGCTCTTGGGGTGGATTATTCGAATTTGGGAATTGTTGGACAGCCGGGTTGGCTCGGGCATACTGCGCGACCCACTCATTCATCATGGTAAAGAAGGCTTGTTTAGCCCCCTCACCTTGATTATTCGCAGATGACTGAGGTTCAACAGGCGGCGTCCCTTGTGCAGGAGCAGCCGCTACGCTCTCAACGTCATCCGCTAGGGTTCTTTCCTCACCGGGATCCATTTACTAATCAAGACAAAAACATTTCAACCGTCAGAAGTCATCACCCTTTTAAACATTAACATTATGGCATGTATAGCTAGACTCATACGTGCTATGGTAGTCCTAGAACCGACTAAACCATAGCTCTGATACCAATAAAATGTAACACCCCGAACCCGAAACCAACACCAGAGTCGAACACGAGGTGTTAACTGGCTTTAACCCCTTACAAAATTTATTTTCCAGACACTGCCCAATCTGTGTACTAGTCGTTTTAAAAATCATATCTTGAGTTTCGTAACTCGAAAATCAGTTTCGTAATTTTTCCCAGAAACTAGACTCATGTGCCCATCTATGTATTTTTTTCTAGAATTTTTGGTCAGGCCAATTAGTACAGTTTATTAGTCAAAGTTCTCCAAGTTGCAGGGGTCGACTACACTGACCTTTTCCCATTACGACTTGAATATCTCCCTGCACGGGGCTTCAATACTGGTGCCGTTTGTTTCTATGAAAACTAGACTCAGAGAGGAATCTGTACATATATGGTACGACCCCTAATTATCTCTGGTTAATTTATAATGAATTTCCAAAGTCGGAGCAGGGAATCCAGAAACCGTTCTGGCCCTGTCTCACAAAAATCTGATTATCTCATAATATACTGCCCATATGATCTTTTCGTTACTTCCTCATGAAAGCAGACTCATCGAGCTTCGATTACATAATTTATTCATCAATTAATTCCACTCCTACTATTTTTAGTGATTTTTCAATCTCATGACACTGCTGCTGCCAGCATCTGTTACGAAAGTAACTAGGTCCATTTCATGTCTACCCTTGATCCAACTCAATCGAACATTCGTGCCATTTTCGCATGGCTTAAAGTTTACATGCCATAATTCTAACACAACGTACTAGCTTATACATGCCAAATGATCTTCTAAGCACACTAAGAAGAAAGTACCAAAACTTGCTATCCGGTGTGATGACTTCGATGACGGCCCGACCCCGCAAAAATTGATGAGTCCAAGCAACCTATAATGGGTGACAAGGAAACACCGGGTGAGTTTATAACTCAGTAAGTCATAAGCAATGCTCTACTATACATCAATAACATTATCACAAGAGGAACAAAATGGAATGAGACAATTTACTCCATCCATACCGAACCATGCCATAGTTCCTCCAACCTATCGATTCAATTTCATATCAATTCATGCATTCACAATTCATATACTCATCAATAGGACATTGAAGCATTTTCATAAATCAATTTATTTTCGTAATCAAACAACAAAACGGCCTTTCACCCATCCTACGATAAATTTTTATGTACGTGACTTCAAGTATAGTTGTCACATAGGTTCAACTTACCGAGCTCAACACCAAGTATAAGCATAGCACATATTAGCCATGTACTCAAGACACTTACCCGATCCGCTGTCCGCGATCGACTCAATAGTGTCGCACACATAGTGTCCATAATGATTCACGAATGTATATTGAGCCCGCACACTCAGTGCTATATAATCAACTCGCACACTTAGTGCCACGTAATCAAATCGCACACTTAGTGCTACATAGTCAGACTCGCACACTTAGTGCCGCATGGTCAATTCGCACACTTAGTGCATCATATTCATTTCGCACACTTAGTGCAACATAGTCGAATCGCACACTTAGTGCTGTACAATTTAATCCCGCGCACTTAGCGCCAATCTCATGGTCATAAATGGTTATCCCGCACGTTTAGTGCCGAGATCAACAACTCATTACATCTTACCTCTTTTCTTTCATTCAACAATTTCATCATCACATACGTACATGCATATATATATATGTACATTTATTCATTCCATTCAGCATCAATACATAACATTATGACCATTGAAATAATACCAACTACATGCTTAGTGACTTACCTCGTGTTGGGTAAGACGGTTCCAACTCGGCTACTCGATAACCTTTTCTTTGCCTTTGCTCGATTCACCTCTTTTAACTCCTTGAGCTAAATCAATAATTTAACTAGTTTAACCACCTTGCTAAATATTTACAATCCAATTTCACATGTATATGTATGTTAGTATATTCGGCTAATAACCTCATGCAACTATCATGTCATCAAAAAAAATCTAATCACACATGCACATGCATTAGGTAAGTTACCTTTGCTAATTTTAAACCCAACATCACACAAGCTCTCAAGAGATGGCCGAATGCCTCTTTTGTTACCCAACTAATCATTCAACAATTCCATCCCCTTTACCACCCTTTTATGCCTAATTATCTAAATCAAGATAAGGTCATCAACATGCCTAACCCTAGCCGAATGTGCAACATTAATCTATCACCTCTATCTCTTAAATACTATCAAGTTCATTTACTTCTAATTTCTTAAGTTCAACATCTTAATGCCCATTATAGCTACTCCCATAATCTACATTTAAAAATCGGCAACACCCACATTCAACTATCTTAGCCGAATACTCCTCCACACTTAGACCAAAGTATGCACATTAAACTTAATACAACTTTCATTATACCTTTCACCCTAAAACATAATTTATAAATCTTGCCCTTCCTTCCATGTTTCGGTCAATTATTCAAATTACCTCATAGCATGAACATTTTTTTTTCAACTAATCTAGCATGCTCATTCGGCCTTAACAATGAACCTCTTCTCAAACAAGGACAAAAATAAATCAAATGAACCTTCCATCTAAACCCCCTTTCTATCTTCTACTCATTCAATAATACATGTAAACAACTACTAATTCTAGTACTTTGATACACGGTTTAGTGTCCAACCATCATAAAAGTTTGAATCCTTCTTAATATTGTCAAAATACATTCACAAATTGACTAAAACATATAAGAAGATTTAACTAACACTTCAAAACTTACCTCCTACTAGCAAGATGTAGTGCCGAATTGCCTAAAGGAGAATTTTCCTTTTTCTCTTCTTTGGTTTCGGTTTTGGCAAGGTGGAGAAGAGTATGAACACTCCTCTTCCCTTTTTCTCTTTTATTCCATTTTATTATAATTATTTTAAGTCATTTGTTAACTAAACAAAACATAATAAATTGGAATAAGTGGAGCACCATCACTCCTTGGCCGGCCACCCATCATCTTTTGGGCAATTTGACATGCAAAACCACTCTTTTTGGTACATGCACTAATAGACCATTTGAATTAGACTATCATATTTTTACAATGTCTCAAATTGATCCCAATTAATAATTTCTCATGCAATTGGTAAAATTAAGGAGTGAAACTTCCACATACTCATGTTCACACATAATAAGCATAGAATATAGCAAGTAATTATTTTTACGACTCGGTCTTGTGGTCCCGAAACCACTTCCCGACTAGGGTCAATTTTGGGCTGTCACAATTACTATTAGTCAGGAAGGAGAGGCTAAGCAAGCTTTCTTCCAGATGATGACTGAGTGGTTCACGGAATTACTATTAGTCAGGAAGGAGAGGCTAACCACTTCCGAACGAATCCAGCTGCACAACAACCTCCACCCTCACCTGTTCCTCAACAAGTTCCAGTTGTGCCGCAAGTGTTAGATCCAATCTGATTGAGTAAGCCACCTGTTGATACTCGTAAACATGGGGCTAAAGAGTTTTGGGTTACAGTTGATGAGGATGCAGAGAGAGCAAAATTTTGGCTCGAGAACACGATCAGAGTATTTGATGAATTGTCGTGTAATCCAGAGGAATGTATCAAATGTGTTGCATCGTTGTTGAGGGATGATGCATATCATTGGTGGAAAATGTTGACATAGGTGGTTCCTAGAGAATGAATTACCTGGGAATTCTTTCAATCTGAGTTTCATAAGAAATATATATGCTAGAGATTTCTCGATCAGAAACATAAAGAGTTTCTAGAATTGAAGCAGAGACGAATGACTGTCACTAAGTACGAAAGAGAATTCGTATGGTTAAACAAATATGCTTGAGAATATGTGTCTACTGAAGAGATCATGTGTAAACGATTCGTTCAAGGATTGAAAGAAGATATAAAACTTCTAGCGGGATTTTGGAAATCAGAGAATTTGTTGTGTTAGTTGAAAGGGCTTGTAAAGCTAAGGATCTCAGCAAAGAAAAGAAAAAGGATGATTTAGGGGCAAGAGATTCGAGGAAGAGATCAATGAATAAATCTTGTCATTCCTCATCAAAGAAATCTAGAGACTAATTTAATCGATCGATAGCTTCAGCGAGATATCAGAATAGAGATCATGGGAAGCAATACACCAACCGTAAAGCTTAAGCCACATCAGTATCGAGTGTTGGTAATGTAAAAGATGCTAAACCTGAGTGTCAGCAGTGTGGAAGACGAGATTTTAGAGATTGCTGAGTGAAAAATAATAACAAAGATTATTACAATTGTGGTTCACGAGATCACTTTATTAAAGATTGCCCAGAGTTAGCTGAAAAATATAATACTCAGAATACAAGGTCAAGTAACTCTACAATTAGAGGTAGACCACCCAGAAACACGGGAAATGTGAGTGGTAGTAGAGGTGTGACACGAGAAATTGTTGTAAGATTTGATGCCAGAGTAACTGCACGAGCCTAGCTATTTGCGCTTGCAAAAAAGCGTCATCTCCAGATGTTATCACTGATACTTGTACTCTCTATGATACTAAAGTTATTGCATTAATAGGTCCAGGATCAACTCATTCGTATGTATGTGTGAATTTGGTATCCAGTAAGACTTTGCCTGTAGAGTCTACTGAATTTATAATTAGAGTATCGAACCCCTTAGGCAAGTGTTTTTGGTTGATAAAGTATGCAAGAATTGTCCATTGATGATTCGAGATTATTGCTTTCCAACCGATTTGATGTTGTTACCATTTGATGAGTTTGATATAATTCTAGGCATGGATTGGATAACGTTGCATGATGCTGTTGTAAATTACAAAAGAAAGACGATAGATTTGAGATGTCAGAATATTGAAATTATTAGAATTGAGTCAGATGATCTAAATGGTTTGCCAGCAGTGATTTCTTCGATGTTAGCTCAGAAATATGTGAGAAAGGGTTGTGAAGCTTATTTTGCTTATGTGCTTGATTTGAAAGTGACTAAAAAGAAAATTGAATTAGTGCCAGTTGTATGTCAGCATACAGATATGTTCCCTGAAGAGTTACTGGGTTTACCGCCGATTCGAAAGGTTGAGTTTGGTATTGAGTTAATACCAAGTACAATGCCGATATCGATAGCTCCTTATAGAATGGCTCCAACAGAGTTAAAAGAATTGAATGCTCAGCTGCAAGAATTAAATGATAGAGGATTTGCACGACCGATTTTTTCACCCTGGGGTGCTCCTGTGTTGTTTGTGAAAAAGAAAGATGGCATGATGAGAATGTGTATAGACTACCGACAGCTTAATAAAGTGACTATCAAGAACAAATATGCTCTACCCAGAATTGATGATTTGTTTTATCAATTGAAAGGAGCTTTAGTGTTTTCAAAGATATATTTGAGATCAGGTTATTACCAGTTGCAAGTTAAAGACTCTTATATGCCAAAAATTTCATTCAAAACGAGGTACGGACACTATGAATTCTTAGTTATGCCTTTTGGACTAACGAATGCTCTTGCAGTCTTTATGGACCTAATGAACCGTATTTTCAGATTGTATCTAGATTGATTTGTTGTTGTGTTCATAGATGATATTTTGATTTATTCGATAAATGAAACTGAGCATGCCGAGCATTTGAGAATTGTATTGCAGACTCTGAGAGATAAATAGTTAATGCAAAGTTCAGTAAATGTGAATTTTGGTTGTTCGAAGTTGGTGTTTTGGGGCATAGTGTGTCAGCATCGGGTATCTGAGTTGATCCGATTAAGATTTCTATAATAATGGATTGGAAGCCTCCAAGAAATGTATCTGAAGTGTAACACCCCACACCCGAATCCTATGCTGGGACGGAATACGCGGCGCTACAACTCTTAAGCACTTGTAGTCAAACATTTTCAAGTCATCAAGACTTGGTAAAATTTAAAAGATTTTTGGAACATGTCTAAATTTCATTAACATGGACTCACGAGACCCCAAACATCCATCGAAACCCATTTAGGACCGATTCGGGTCCTTTAACAAACTCTAGAAAGATAACCTTAGAAATAGGGCACACGTCCGTGTGGAAGGGTAACACGCCTGTGTCGTCATTAAGACATGGCCGTGCTAAAGGCCTGTGTGGCTCATACGGCCTAAGCATGATGGGACACGCCCGTGTGAATTAAATTCTAAATTCAAAGCTGTAGGGGTTTTCACACAGCTTGACACACGCCCGTGTCCATGGCTCGTGTCCCTCACACGGCCATGACACGCATGTGCCTTAGCTCGTATCTAAAAACCTTGACATTCTGTTTCTGGCATCAGCATCCAATTAGGGGCACACGCCCGTGGCTAAGGGTCATGTCCTCCATACAGTTGACACACACGGCTGTGTCTTTATCCGTGTGTTTACTACCATACATACTGACTTGAACTTTTTTTATGTTCAGGAGACACACAGCCGGAAAACATGCCCATGGGGCCGGCCATGTGTCATACACGACCTAGACACACGCCCGTGTGGCTACCCATGTGGACAAAAATAAGGCTATTTACCAAGCCTTCTTGCTACCCTTACTTACATTAACCTACACAAGATCAACCAAACTAATACAAGCATAACATATATATAACCAAATCGGCCACAACTATTAGAAACTTGCATCAAATGCATATAATAACAATTAACATTAGCTGACTTTAATGGCCTATAAAAAATGAATATCACATCCATCATATGAGCCAACACTTGTGGCTAAACTAACAAGACACTAAACTGAAGATTCGAGTCCCTATACATGCCAAATATCAAAACATTTGAACTAACTATACCAAAGCTTCAGGTGATAGTGTGATCAATTCCTTTGACACCTCTTTATCCCTGATACTAGCTTGAAGGCACTGTAAGAAAATAGAAAGGAAAGGAGTAAGCATATAACTTAGTAAGCTCACATGCATATAATAAACAACATGACTCAATAGTTAAAATAAAACAAAGTTTCATAAGCTCAACCTTCTTATACATACTCTTACCACAAGTACATAAAATATTGAAATCTTTACTCAATATTTTTACGTACATACATGTACTGACTCGTAACACAATTGTATAATTCCCATCATTGACTTAGTTGTTGAATAACAACCGAATTACCCATTGAACACTAGGAATATCATTGGAAACTCGGAAAACATACGCATAACACACCATATGTGGCCACATGTTACCTTATTTAACACATCACATATTGCTCATTCTCGAGCTAATCACAGGCCTGCTCACACAAGCTAACAGTGAAGACGTAACTACACGGGTTGCTCACACAAGCTGACAGGTACCTGCAACACATGCCGGACTACCCAGCCACCGATAGAACATACTTGAGTAGAGCCCGTATTTATATAATCACACACCACATATACAAATGAGTTCATATCCACATAGTTCCTAGTGACATGTCACATTGTATCCTAATATATTCCTAAAGTTCAAATGAGACTTTTCTCGTAGACTTACCTTTGACAAACTCGGTCACTTAGGCAATCACATATTTCATGATAAAAGAGTTAACACATAATCTCGCATAATGACAAAATATTGTAAATTACCTTCAAGGGTGGGAATGACAATTCCTACAACATTTAAGCATTTATACATTATTCTCATTGCATTATTTACGTGTGAACTTACCTCGATACAAAAATTTTTAAAAACGAGTCTAGTCCTCGTACACATTGTCTTTTCCCTGGTTAAGGTCCGTTCCTCATTTTTCTTGATCTAAAATTATAAAAATTTCACTAGTTCAATCATCACATTAATTAAGACATTATATAGACCACATTTTAGCAAAAATGACCTTTGCCCCTAGGCTTTCGCAAAATTATGATTTTACCCCTAGGTTCGTAAATCAATTTTCATTAATTTTTCTCACTAGTTAAGTCTAGCCAAATTCTTTTTATACTAGAAACAACCCACAACGCCAATTATTTCACACATTTACAACCTATTTTATAAACTTTACAAAATGGCCCCTTTAGGTGCTTTCATGAAAACTACTTCACAAAAATTGTTCATTTAACCACCATAACTCATTTTCTTCCATAATATTTCAGCAAACTTCTCAAAATATTTCATGGAAAACCCCTAAACTTTTAATATTTTTGCAAAATAGTCCCCTCAATAGCTAAATTAAGCTTTAGGGGCTCCAAAAACATAAAAATTATCAAGTAAGGTTTTCTAAATCACTTACTTTCAAAGATGCAAAGTGGCTGCAATTTCAAGCTTTCAAAACCCTCAATTTTCTGGTATTTTTGGTGGAAAAGGAAATGAGCAAAAGATGATATCTTTTTTTCTTTCTTTTATTTTTATTTTAATCAATTAAGTCACCAAACACACCTAATATTGACCTTTGACCTCTTTTGTCCCCCCTATGGCCGGCCACTCTCCTAAAAAGGGTTTATTTTCCCTTTAAAGACCCCCAATTATGGTTCTCTAGCTATTTGGTCTATCTATCAAGTAAAATAGAACTTTTACCCTTTATGCAATTTAGTCCTTTTTTCGCGATTAAGCTTACAATCGTTAAAATTTGTTCATCAAAATTTTCATGCACTTATAAAATCATACTATAACACATAAAATAATATTAAAAAAATAAAAAGAATCTCTCGGCCTCAGATTTGACGTCTCGAAATAACTGTTCTGATTAGCCCCAAAATCGAGCTGTTACATTTCTCCCCCCTTAGGGATTTTCGTCCCCGAAAATCTTACTAGTGAAAAAGTTTGGGTATTGATTTCTTAGAGTCTCCTCAGGCTCCCAAGTGGCCTCTTCAACTCCATGTCTATGCCATAATACTTTCACAAGTGTTACACTTTTGTTTCTCAATTGTTTGATTTCCCGAGCCAGAATCTTGACCGGTTCCTTACCATAAGTCATGTCCGGTCGAATTTCAATCTCAGTTGGTGAAATCATATGCGATGAATCTGATCAGTATCTGCGTAACATAGACACATGGAACACATTTTGAATCTTCTCTAACTCAGACGGTAAGGATAACCAATATGCCACCGGCCTTATCCTTTCGGTAACCTCATGGTCCAATAAAATGCAGACTCAGTTTGCCCTTCCGACCAAACCTCAGAACTTTCTTCCATGGAGACACTTTCAAAAATACCTTATAACCAACTTGAAACTTGATCTCTTTTCATTTCAAATCAGCGCAAGATTTCTATCTGAAGTAGCTTTCAACCAATCATAGATTACTCTTACTTTTTCTTCGGTTTCCTTGACTAGATCGACTCCATGAATCTGATTCTCTCTGAGTTCAGTCCATACAAAGACGTCCAGCATTTACGCCCATACAAAACCTCATAAGGCACCATTTTCAAACTCGACTGAAAACTATTATTATAAGGAAATTCCACCAGTGTCAAATATCTTTCCCAGCTGCCTTGGAATTCTAATACAATATATAGGAGCATATCTTCCAAAACCTTGATTACTCTCTCTGACTGACCATCAGTTTGCAGATGAAAAGCGGTACAAAAACTCAATCTTGTACCTAAAGCCTTTTGGAGCTTCTTTCAAAATCATGATGTGAATCTCATATATCTATCCGATATGATCAACAAAGGTACTCCATGAAGTCTCACAATTTCAGAAACATACAACTCGACTAACTTATCGAGTGAGTAGTTAGTGCATACCGGAATAAAGTGAACCGGCTTAGTTAATCAATCCACCACGACCCAAACTACATCTTTCTTTCTTGGTGACAAATGTCGTCCCGTTACAAAATCCATAGTAATCCGGTCCCATTTCCACTCGGGAATAGTCACAGGTTGAAGTAACCCAGAAGGTACTTGGTGTTTGGCTTTCACTTGTTGACATATCAAGCATTTCGAAACAAACTCTGAGATATCCTTTTTCATACCTGGCCACCAATACAGTCTCTTTAAATCATTGTACATTTTGGTACTTCTTAGATGGACTAACCAACGGCTACTATGTGCCTTGCTTAAGATCTTCTAAATCATTTCTGTACCTTTAGGAACACAAATCCTATCTTGGAACATCAAGTATCCATCAGAATTAATCAGAAACTCTGTTTCTACACTTGATTCACATTAAACTCTTTTGGCTTACTGTTGTCACATTTTTTAGCTTCAAAGATTTCTTGGAAGAACATCAGTCTAGCCTCAATTCAGCTAAAATAGAGCTATCATTCGATAAAGCTAACTGAGTGTTTATAGCTTTTAATGCAGACAAGGATTTCCTACTCAAGGCATCGGCAACCACATTCGCCTTTCCCGGATGATAGTCAGTCACTAACTTGTAATCTTTTATCAGGTCTAGCCACCTCCGTTGCCGCAAGTTTAACTATTTTTGAGTCATCAAGTACTTTGGGCTTTTGTGATCGGTGAATACCCGACATTTCTTGCCATACAAATGGTGCCTCCAGATCTTTAACACGAAAACAATGGCGGCTAGCTCTAAATCATAGGTCGGATAATTTTTCTCATGTGGTTTCAGCTGTCTCGAGGCATAAGCTATCACCTTGCCTTCTTGCGTCAATACACATCCGAGACCATTCAATGACGCATCACTATAAACTACAAATTCTTTGCCCGATTTAGGTTGAACTAAAATCGGGGCCTCACTCAACTATGTTTTTAACATTTCGAAACTCTGTTGGCATTTTTCTGACCATTCAAATTTGACATCCTTCTGTAACAACTTCGTCATTGGAGTAGCGAACATGGAAATCCTTCAACAAACCTTTGGTAATAGCTGACTGAGCCCAAAAAGCTTCTAACCTCAGATACATTCCTCAGAGGTTTCCAATCTACGATGGCCGAGATCTTACTCGGATAAACTTGGATCCCATCACCAGATACGATATGTCCCAGAAATCTGACTTCTTTAAGCCAAAACTCACTCTTACTAAATTTATCATACAATTGTTTGTCTCTCAGAATCCGCAACACTGTCCTCAAGTGATCTGCATATCAAACTCACTACGACAATAAATAAAAATATCCTCGATAAACACTACAACAAATTTATCCAAATATGTAACACCCCTTACCCATATTTGACGTTGGGACAGGGTTCGAGGCATTACCGGACTTAAACATTCAGAAACATGCAAAATTGGGCCATAAAATTTCATTTAAATTAAAAGCATTCAATCACATGCATAATGTCCCTTACACGAGCTACCGAGGCTCTAAACAAGCATTAAAGTCAGTTTGAGACTAAATAAAAAACTTTAAAAAGTTTTGGGGAAACTTAGAAAAATTTTCTTGAAACAAGGTCATACACCCATGTGTCTCCAACACGCCCGTGTCGTCAGGCCATGTAACTCTCTGTTTATAACGTTAGCAAAACAAATTCAGCCACAAGGCTAGGCTACACTCCCGTCTGCTAGGTCGTGTCCTCCACACGATTGAGACACATGACCGTGTCTTTGCCCGTGTGACTAGTACTTAGGCTATTTTCCAAGCCTTTTGTTACCATTAATCCCTCACATCTTGACACACATCAAAGATATGCATCATTGCATCGTTTTAATGATTTAACATACTTCACTAAGCTATATTCTTAACTTTAACATGCTATCATTCACTTATTATACATACTCGTATAATATCAAATCTAGACACAACAATTCTATATTCATTGACCTTATCATTTGATGACCACTTTTACCAAACTTTCATAACCATCAATTTATCAAATAGCTTCAATCAACATCAAGTATTCATGTTCAAACATTATCAACTTATTTCCATATTATACATTTACCACGTGGCTATGATCATTTCAATCGGTCAAGAAGCACCCATCATGCATATATTTCTTAATACCAACCATACATATCCCACAAGCATTACAAGCATTAGAACTTATCATGGATAATTAAGCTTACAAGCCACAAGCATTACAAGCCACATCTCATGGCTATATACAATGAATCAATATAAGCCAATACATATGCCTAATCATAAAAACATCTATCATAAAACTAAGTCCCTATACATGTCACTCACTTGAAGACATTAAGATTCATCAATACTCCAAATGAGGTAGCTTGATAGTGTGAGGTTGCCTCCGACGATCTCCAACCCCGAGCTAACCTATCAACACTGAAAAAATAACAAGCAAATTATCAACATGATTCCATGGAAATATAATCATAATTTCACTTTTCCTTATTTTGTGGTCATGCTATTTTTTCGAGTCATAGTTAGTAAATTATTTATATCTGGAGCTACAGAACTCCAAATTAAGATCCTTAAAATTTCCCAGAAACTAGACTAACTTATATTCTTATCATAAAATTTTTAGAATTTTTGGTCTGGCCAATAAGTACATTTTATTCTTTAAAGTCACCCCTATTTTGCTATCTTACAGTTCCAACCCCTTTGCACTAAAAATTAACTATCTCCTTGTACAAGATTTTTATAATGTTCTCGTTTGTTTATTTCGAAAATAGACTCATAAGGATTTTAAGCATATAAATTATAACCCATAATTATTTTTTTACAATTTTTAATGTTTTTCCCAAGTCAAAATAGGGGATTCCGAAATCATTCTAACCCTATCTCAAAAAAAATTTAAATATCTCATATTATGAAATTATTTTGCTTACACTGTTTCCATTATATTCAACCTCTAATTCAATTTCCACGATTTTTTGTGACTTTTCAAACTTACACAACTGCTACTGTCCAAAACTGTTTTATTATAAATTTCACTCTTACATAATTTCACTTGCTCCATTCCATCTTACCGAAAGTTCGCTCAACTATCGAGCACATTGCTCATAAATTTCCACAAACATATACCTGCACTTATTTATCACATGGTCATGTTCACATGTATTTTCACTTAGTCGATTTCCTATTGAACTCATTGATATAATAACAGATACAAGGTTTCCTGCACATATTACCACCCTTGTCACCGAAGCTATTTGGTACGCATAGTATCCTGCACTTAGTACTACACACGTGACCTAACCATCTGATACAAGTAGTAGCCTGCACTTAGTACTACACATGCCACCTAACTATCTGGTACACATAGTAGCTTGCACTTAGTACTACACATGTGACCTACAACCATCTTAAACACATAGTAGCCTGCACATAGTACTACAAATGTGTTCTCACAATGGATCATTCATATCATTTCTATTCTGAAGGTTCAACCGGGAAATTCCTCACTTTTCAACAGTTAACAAATTCATTCATAGTCTATTTCGATTCGTAATTTACATCAAATGATCATTATATAGGCAGCCACATCTCATATAATAATGAAATATAATAACATAAAAAGAATCGATATATTATTTACATACAAACTTACCTCGAACGCGAGTACGGCTATATATTCTGATTTAGTCCATAATCTTATTCATTTCCAATCTATACCCGAATCTCATTTTCCTTGATCTATAATATCACATTTAGCTTACTAATTAGTCACATTATTCATATGGGTCCAAACATCATATTTTTACAAATTTGCATTTTGACCCCTAAACTTTCACATATTTGCACTTTTTCCCCAAGGCTCATAAAATGATTTTTTATCTAATTTCCTTGCATTTTAAGCCTATCCAAATCATTATCATAACTATAGTAGCCCCTAATTTCCACTAAAACACACTTTTATGACAAATTTTGTAACGTTTGCAAAACGGTCCTTTTTGATAATTTCACCGAGAATCACTTAGTAAAAGTCGTTTATTACACATCGAGCATTCATTTTCTACCATTAGACATCAAAACACATGCATTTCATCCATGGGTAAATTTTTAAAGACAAACAATAGCTCAAAATATGGGTACAAATGAGTAGATCTTGTTACGAGGATTTTAAAAATGTAAAAATCATTAAAAACGGGGCTAGAACGAACTTACAATCTAGCTTGGAAGCTTGAAAAACCCTAGCTATGTCTTCTCCATGAAAGTTTCGGCCATGGGGTAATTTTGTTTTTAATTCATTTTAATTACTAGATTACCAAAATGCCCCTAACTTAAAAATATTCTATTTAACCCATTTCATGTCCATTTTTGTCCCAAAAATTATCCAATGGTATAATTACCATTTAAGGGCCTCCAATTTAAAATTTCATAACAATTAAACACCTCTAACATGTAGAACTCAACTTTTGCACTTTTTACAATTTAGTCCTTTTGACCAAATTGAGTGCCCAAACGTCAAAATTTTCGAACGAAATTTTCACAAAATCAATTTGTGAAATTGTAGACCATAAAAATATAATAAAAAAAATTTTTACTGTGTCGAATTTGTGGTCCGAAAACCATTGTTCTGACTAGGCCCTAATTCAGGATGTTACAAAATAGGGTCGAAAGATGCGGTTCATGAAATCCATGAAAATCGCAGGGGCATTCGTTAATCCAAAAGGCATCACTAAAAATTCGTGGTGACCATACCTCGTCCGAAATGTAGTTTTCAGTACGTCCGAGTCCTTAACTCTCAATTGATAGTAACCGGACCTCAAGTCTATCTTGGAAAACACAGTGGCTCCCTTCAGTTGGTCAAACAAATCGTCGATTCTTGGTAAAGGACACTTGTTCTTAACTGTAACTTTGTTGAGTTGTCAATAGTCTATACATAATCTCATCGATCCAATCTTTTTCTTCACAAACATTACTGGAGCACCCCATAAAGAATAACTCGACCTCACAAAACTCCTGTCAGTTAATTCTTGTAACTGCACTTTCAACTCTTTTAATTCCGTCGGAGCCATCCTATACGGAGCAATCGAGATGGGCACCGTACCAAGGATTAACTCGATACCAAATTCAACTTCCCTAGTTGGGGGTAATCTGGGTAATTCTTCCGAAAACACATACGGGTACTCACATACCACTGGCACTGACTCAATCTTTAATTCAGATACTTGAGTATTCAACACAAAAGTGAGATAAGCTTCACACCCTTTTCTCAAATATCTGTCTACCGTCATCGACGATATCACTACTGGCAAGTTATCCAGTTCACTCGGTTCAACCCGAAGAACATCCCTGCCTATGCATTTCAACTCAATAGATTTTCTTCCACAATCCACTACAACACCATGGGAAGTTAACCAATCCATACCAAGGATTATATCAAACTCATCAAACGGTAATATCTTGAGGTCAGCCGAAAAATAATGGTCTCTAATTATCAAAGGACAATTTCTACATACTTGATCAACTAGCACATGTTTGCCTAACGGGTTAGACTCTTTTACCACAAATTCAGTAGACTCAACTAGCATGTTCATATTGGGTACTAATTTCATGCAAATATATGAATGGGTGGACCCTGCGTCAATTAAAGCAACAACAGGTATATTATGGATAGAAAAGGTACCCGTAATCATGTCGTGAGATGAAGCCTCATTGCGAGCGCGAATTGCATACGTCCTCGCAGGTGCTCTATTTTCAGGCCTCCCAGCTGGGGCATTCTTACTATTTGCTTCACTTCCCGAATTCTTCTATGGCCTTCCTCTAGGAGCAGTGTTGCCAGACTTCGCACTCTGGGATATCTCCTTCTCAACAATCTCAGGACAATCTTTAATATAATGATCGTGGGATCCACATTTGAAACATGCCCGACTATTCATCCAGCACTCACTGGGGTGGTGTCGGCCATAGTGTTGACACTCAGGCCTATTAGGTCGAGTATTACCCACACTTACTACCGAAGTAGTCTAAGCCTTATGTCTTGAAGACTGTTTCCCTTAGTTTCTAGTTGAGAATCCAGCTGAAGCACTAGATCGACTGTTAAATTCCTTCGATTTCTTAGATGAACCCATCTATCTCTTCCTCGAGTCACGAAACTCTATTTCAGCCTTCCTTTTCTCCTTGGCCAATTCTTCAGCCTTACAAGCTCTCTTTACCAACACAACAAATTCACATACTTCAAGGACACCAACAATCAATCAAATGTCTTCATTTAATCCATCCTCAAACCTCTTACACGTAATGGCCTTGGTCGATACAGATTCTCGAACGTACTTACTAAGTCTCACAAACTCCGCTCATAATCAGTCATCGTCATCCAGCCTTGTTTTAACTCAAGAAATTCCTTTTGTTTTTGGTTGATAAATCGTTGACTAATATACTTCTTCTGGAACTCCTCTTGGAAGAAGTCCCAAGTGACTTTCTCCCTTAGTAAAATCAACATAAGAGTGTTCCACCACTGGTATGCCTAGTCTCTTAAAAGTGATACGACACACTTCATGCATTCATCCGTGTGCGTGATAATTCATCAAATACCTTGATGGTATTCTCAAGCTAGAACTCTACCCTTTCGGGATCATTATCTTTATTAGCACGAAACTCCTCAGCTCCATGCTTCCAGATCTTATCTACTGGGGGTTTATTCAACCTCACGAAATCCATACCTTGGGGTGTTACAAGGACATGTTGAGGAATAGGTGAGGGTGGAGGGGGTTAGGCATTCGGGTTCGCTCGAACAAACTCCGTGTACCAATTATTAATCATGTGGAGAAAGGCCTCCAGAGCCCCTTCTCCTCCTCCCTGACTAACCATGGGATGTCTATTATTAGTCGACACTGCACCTTAAGTGGGAGCAGGTGCGTTACTCTCAACATAATCTGCCATTGTTCAACCGGGATATATGAAAAACATAATTTAAATTTGTCAAGAGTGATCACACTATTATAATATATATGGCATGTATAGCTAGACTCGAATACACCCTACGTTAGTTTGAGAACCATCTAAATCGTAGCTCTGATACCACTAAATGTAACACCCCACACCCGAACCCTACACTGGGATGGAATACGAGGTGCTACAACTCTTAAGCACATGTAGTCAAACGATTCCGAGTCATCAAGACTTGGTAAAATTTAAAACTTTTTCGAAACATGTCTAAACTTCATTAACATGGACTTACAAGACCCCAAACATCCATCGGAAGCCATTCAGGACTGATTCGGGTCCTTTAACAAACTCTAGAAAGATGTCCTCAGAAACAAGACACATGCCCATGTGGTTCACACGGCCTAAGCACGATGGGACACGCCCGTGTACAGAGCCTGTATGAATTAATTTCTAAATTCGAACCTGCAAGGGTTTTCACATGGCCTGACACACACTAATGTCCATGGCCCATGTCCTTCACACGGCCATGACACGCCCGTGTCTTAGCCCATGTTTAAAAACCTTGACATTCTATTTCTAACATCAGCATCCAATTAGGGGCACACACCCGAGGAACATGCCCGTGGCTAGAGGCCATGTCCTCCACACGACTGAGACACACGGCCATGTCTCTATCCCTGTGTTATTACCATGCACACTGACTTGAAATTCTTTTACGTGAAGAGGACACACGGCCAGAGAGCATGCCCACGGGGCTGGTTGTGTGTCACACATGACCTAGACACACACCCGTGTAACTACCAGTGTGGACAAAAATAAGGTTATTTACCAAGCCTCTTTGCTACCCTTACTTACATTAACCTACATAAGATCAACCAAACCAATACAAGCATAACACATATACATATATATATAACCAAATCAGCCATAACCATTAAAAACTTGCATCAAATGCATATAATAAAAATTAATATTAGCCAACTTTAATGGCCTATACAAAATGAATATCACATCCATCATATGAGCCGACACTTGTGGCTAAACTAACAAGACACTAAACTGAAGATTCAAGTCCCCATACATACCAAAAATCAAAACATTTTAACTAGCTATACTAAAGCTTCAAGTGATAGTGTGATCAATGCCTCCGACACCTCTTGATCCTCGATACTAGCTTGACGACACTATAAGAAAATGGAAAGGAAAAGAGTAAGCATAAAGCTTAGTAAGCTCACATGCATCTAATAAACAACATGACTCAATAGTTAAAATAAAACAAATTTTCATAAGCTTAACCTTCTTATACATGCTCTTACCACAAGAACTTAACATACTAAAATCTTTACTTAAGAGTTTTACGTACATACCTGTACTAACTTATAACATAATTGTATAATTCTCATCATTGACTTAGTTGCTGAATAACTACCGACTTACCCATTGAACACTAGGAATATCATTGGATATTCGGAACGCATACGCATAACACACCATATGTGGCCACATGCTAACTTATTTAACACATCACATATTGCTAATTCTTGAGCTAAACACAGGCCTGCTCACACAAGTTTACAGTGAAGACATAACTACACGAGCTACTCATACAAGCTGACAGGTACCCGCAACACATGCCGGGCTACCCAGCCACCGGTAAAACGTACTTGACTAATGCCCGAATTTATATAATCACACACCACATATACAAATGAGTTCATAACCACATAGTTCCTAGTGACATGTCACATTGTATCCTAATCTATTCCAAAGTTCAAACAGAACTTTTCTCGTAGACTTACTTTTGACAAACTCGGTAACTTAGGCAATCACATATTTCATGATAAAAGAGTTAACACATAATCTCGCATAATGACAAAATATTGTAACTTACCTTCAAGGGTGGGAATGAAAATTCATGCAACATTTAAGCATTTATACATTATTCTTATTGCATTATTTACCTGTGAACTAACCTCGGTACAAAATTTGTAAAAATGAGTCTAGTCCTCGTACACCTTGTCTTTTCCCCAGTCAAGGTCCGTTCCTCGTTTTTCTTGATCTAAAATGATAAAAATTTCACTAGTTCAATCATCATATTAATTAAGACATTATATAGACCATATTTTGGCAAAATGACCATTTTACCCCTAGGATTTCACAAAATTACTATTTTACCCCTAGGTTCGTAAATCGATTTTCATCAAATTTTCTCACTAATTACGTCTAGATAAATTATTTTTATACTAGAAACAGCCCATAATTCCAATTATTTCACACATTTACAACTTATTTTATAAACTTTACAAAATGGTCTCTTTAGGTGTTTTCGTGGAAACTACTTCACAAAAATTGTTTATTTAACCACCATAATTCATTTTCTTCTATAATATTTCTACAAACTTCTCAAAAGCTTTCATGAAAAAATCCTAGACTTTCAATCCTTTTGCAAAATAGTCCCCTCAATAGCTAAATTAAGCTTTAGAGGCTCCAAAAACATAAAAATTATCAAGTAAGGTTATCTAAATCACTTACTTTCAAAGATGGAGAGTGGCTAAAATTTCAAGCTTCCAAAAACCCTTAATTTTCTATTATTTTTAGTGGAAAAGGAAATGAGAAGAAGATGAAATCTTTTTCTCTTTCTTTTATTTTTATTTTAATCAATTAAGTCACCAAACACACCTAATATTGACGTTTGACCTCTCTTGTCCCCTCTATGGCCGGCCATTTTCCTAAAAAGGGTTTATTTTCCATTTAAAGACCCCCAATTATGTTTCTCTAGCTATTTGGCCTGGCTATCAAGTACAATAGAACTTTTACCCTTTATGCAATTTAGTCCTTTTTCGCAATTAAGCTTAAAATCGTTAAAATTTGTTCATCAAAATTTTCATGCACTCATAAAATCATAATATAACACATAAAATAGTTTTCTGGGACTAGCTGGTTACTATAAGCGATTTGTGAAAGACTTTTCGAGGATTGCGACTCCGTTGACAAGATTGCTTTAGAATGATGTAAATTTTGAATGACTCGAAAATTGTCAACAAAGTCTTGAGCAGCTTAAAGCTTTATTGATCTAAGTTCCAGTGTTTAGTATAGCCAGAATCGGGTAAAGAATTTGTAATCTATAGTGATGTATCGTTAAATGGTCTGGGCTGTATTTTGATGCAGGAAGGCAAAGTCATAGCTTATGCCTCGAGACAGTTGAAGTCACATGAAAAGAATTACCTGACGCATGATTTAGAGTTAGCAACCATTGTATTTACGTTGAAGGTTTGGTGTCACTATCTGTTTGGTGAGAAATGCCATGTTTATTCAGATCATAAGAGTTTGAAATATCCGCTGACCCAGAAATATTTGAATTTGAGACAGCGGAGATGGATAGAATTGTTAAAAGATTACGAATTGACTACCATCCGGGAAAAGCGAATGTTGTTGCTAATGCTTTAAGCCCGAAATCGTTGTTTGCTTTACGTGTAATGAATACGCAGTTGGCTTGGTCTGATGATGGCTCGATTATAGCAGACTTAAAAGTAAGACCATTTTTTTTTGTAGATTTATGAAGCTCAGAAAGTTGATAATGAAATGTTAGCAAAACGAGCTTAGTGTGATTCGAACTCTGATTCAGAGTTTTAAATTGATTCTGATGATTGTTTAAGATTCAGAGGCCGAATATGTGTTCCGAGAAATTCAGAGTTGATTCAGATGATTTCGAATGAAGCACATAGTAATTGTTTATCTATTCATCCAGGAAGTACGAAAATGTATAATGATTTAAAACAACTCTATTGGTGGCATGGTATGAAATGTGACATTTCAGATTTCATTCCTAAATATTTGATTTGTCAGCAAGTTAAAGCTGAGCATCAAGTGCCATCAGGTTTATTGCAGCCGATTATGATTCCTAAGTGGAAATGGGATAAAATCAGTATGGATTTTGTATCGAGTTTGCCCCTGTCTCCTAGTAAGAAAAATGTGATCTGGGTTATTGTTGACAGATTGAAAAAATTGGCTCATTTCATTTCAGTGCATACGAATTATTCTCTTGATAAACTTGCTGAGTTGTACATTTTCAAGGTTGTGAGATTTCACAGAGTACCTATTTCTATTGATTCGGATAGAGATCTGAGACTTACATTGCGATTTTGGAAGAAACTATAAGATGTATTAGGTACAAAGCTACACTTTAGTATTACTTTTCATCCACAGACGGATGGATAATCTGAGTGGATTATTCAGATACTCGAGGATATGTTAAGATGCTGCATTATTGAGTTTGAATTTACGTGGGAACGATACTTTCCATTGATTGAATTTGCATATAATAATAGTTATCAATCGAGTCTAAAAATGGCACCTTAGGAAGATTTATAAAGTCGCAAATGCTGAACACCGTTGTATTGGACTGAGCTCAGCCAGAATAAGATTTACGGGGTTGATTTGATTAGAGAGACTGAAGAAAAAGTGAAACAAATTCGGGATAGTTTGAAAGCAACGTTAGATCATCAAAAATCATATGCAAACTTAAAACAGAAAGATATTGAGTTTCAGATCGGGGATAGAGTGTTTCTGAAAGTATCTCTGTGGAAGAAAATACTTTGATTTGGTCGAAAAGGCAAATTGAGTCCACGATTTATCAGGCCGTATGAAATCATCGAGCAAATTGGACCAGTTGCTTATCGGCTAGCATTGTCGTTTGGGTTAGATAAGATTCACAATGTATTTCATGTATCGATGCTTCGACGATACCGATTTAACCCTTCACATGTCATATCCTCGACTGAGGTTGAAATTCAACTAGATTTATCGTACAGTGAAGAACCGATCCAAATTCTAGCTCGTCAGATCAAAGAGTTGAGAAACAAAAGAATAGTGTTAGTGAAAGTATTATGGCATCAACACAGGGTTGAAGAAGCTACGTAGGAACTCGAGGATGAAATGAGAAAGAAATATCCAAACCTATTCATTGGTAAGATTTTCGGGGATGAAAATCCCTAAGGGGGGAAGTTGTAACAGCCCGATTTAGACCCTAGTTAGAACAGTGGTTTCGCAACCACAAATACGAGTCAGAAAAATATTCTAATATTATTTTCCATGCTTATAGTATGTGAATTGATATGTGTGAAAATTTCCGTGAATTAATTTTATCGTTTGAATGTCCAATTTGACAAAATGACTTAATCGCGTAAAATGAAAAGTGGCATGCTATATGTTAAATGTAACACCCTGAATTTTGGGCCTAGAAGTAATGGGCCTTGAGTTTGGGATCAGTTAGAAGGCAGCTTAAATAACTTGAATGTGTTTAAATTGCATGTTTAGTTTAATTGTTAAGTGATTTAGGAAGGGTTGGTAGTGTGGAAAAAGTCCTAGGTTCGATCCAGGGCTTTAGCGAAATTTTATATATTTTTTTTCTAAAGGACCCAGAGCATTAGGTGGAGGGCTTATTAATAAGGCCTGGTAAAATATAACATAAGGAAACGCTTGGCCTAGTGGCAAAAGGCATTGGTAGCAAGGAGGAAGTCTAGGGTTCAAGTCCTGACCTTGGCGCAAATTTTTATTGCGCATATGATTAGGAGGGAAGCTAGCGTTTAGGCCTTATAAATATGTCTGGTGAAAATTCAACACAAAGGATGCGCTTGGCCTTGTGGTATGATGGCGTTAGGAGTAGGGAGAGGTGTTGGGTTCAAGTCGCAGCATGAGCAAAAGCTGTGGTGGGTTTTTTTTTAAAACAACCTAGAGGTCGGCAGAAAGACTTCATAATTAATTGGGGAGGAGAAATGACGCAAATAAGGTAGGTGTCGTAGTGGCAAGGGACATATAGCGTAGCCAAGAGATTGGGGGTTCGAATCTGAATGGTAGTAAATATTTTTAGGATAACCTGGTTGCGAGTTAATAGGCTTTAAAATAGTTAGGGATGGAATATGGCACAAGAGCGCCTGGGGGGCAGTGGCGAGAAGTATGCTATGGATCTGAGAGGTTGCAGGTTCGAATCCCCAGGCCTGGCAAAGTTATAAAATTTTATTCTTTAAGGAAACTGAGGCTTAGGCATATAAGCCTTATAGTTAATTGTGACCGAATGGTAGCACAAGATAGGTGGCGGTGCAGTGGCCAGTAGCATGTTGGGGAAGTTGGAGGGCTAGAGTTCGAGTGGTTTCATGCGCAAAAGGGAATTCAATTTTGCTGCTCAACGTAAGGGAAGATTGCCACTCGGTGGAGGCAATTTGAATGCAATTCAAATTGGAATTGTTGGCTAAAATCAAGGTTACGGTGGAGATAAGTATGAGGATTAAGTGTGGATATGATAGTGATAAAATTGGAGAAATTGAAAGAAATTTAGCTTGACGAGTTTAAGTCGATTGGGGAGTGTAGGTTTGTATTTTTTTATTTATATTTTTTAGTATATATATTTGTGTCGTATGGGGAAGTAAGGGCATTTGTTATTTTGTGTGCTTTAGTTGCATATTCTTGGGGGAAATTTCTTCCAACCTCTTGACTCTTTTGTTTTATTTTTTTTTGTAAATACCTGAGTAATCTCAAACCCTTCACCTCTTCTTTTCTTTAATCCAAACTCTTGATCTTTTCTTCCCTATTTTAATCGAATCAACCTCTTCCCTCTTTAACTTAGCCGATTGCTTCTTTTTCATTTAAAAGCCAATTCATACACTTTGGGGGTTGATTTCTTGTTGGCAAGCAATCTCGCGATCGGTAAGTGAATTAGATCTTCTTCAGCTTTTGTTAAATTTTTCTAAGTTCTTTCATTTCTACACTCTTAAAAGCCGTTTTTTCTTTATCCTTTCCAATACCATTACTTTCATTAACCTATGGTTTCTCCATTTATTTCTCTTTCTCCCTCTCATTCAAGAATGTGATCGTTGGCTGAGTATTAGTTGATGGAAAAGGGGGGTTCTAGCAGAGAGGTTGGGATGGAGGATCCCGAGAGTAGGCGACGTAAGGTGTCAGCTGTTAGGGACATTTCGCCTAGATGCGGAAGGGGGACTACGTCAGATTCTGAGTAACGTAGGTAGATCGCAGTCGATCAATCTAGTCAAGGCAAGTATAGGTTGTTCTTCGGTAAGTAGTGGATTTATTTTGAATTAATGGGATGTGACTAATGGAGTATAATGTTGAATATAGGTTCGGGCGATTATGAATACTTAGTACTCCAGGTGATAAGGCGTGTACTTCTACCCTATGATAGCTTGATATATGGCCGAAGGTGTGTACATACACTGCACACATGTTAGATCGACAAATCCCGAAATGCCGAAAAGCCAAAATACTGAAAAGCTGAAAGTTTGGCTACGATAGTCTTGCGAGTGCGCGAACACTCGTAAGGGGAAAATCAATACGTTGACAGAGGCCCCATAAGCGATCTCATGGATCTGGGCTGTACTTAGGTTATCTGGGCCGAAATGGGCTAAATGGGCCCGAAGGCCGTGGGCCCAAAATAAACGAATTTGCTGATTTGATAATAAGTGATGAACTAGTCATATTGGTTACATGGCTTGGAATTGATTCGGGCCAGATGGGCCATATGAATGTGATTTGGGCCTAATGGGCCATATGAATAAGATTGGGCCTAGTGGGCCACATGCATGTATGTAGACTTGTTTGGACTTTGTAAGGGGTTTTGGGCCTAGTATATGATAACTGCTTAAACAAACATAAAACTTAATTAATTAATTAAGTTTGACCATGGACAAGTCATAAGGTTAAGGTGTGGCAATGAGTATATGCATGTCTAGGATTGGATCTAGGGAGAGCTTGTACTTAAGCGGTCTCAATGACTCACCTCCTCTTCACTGGAATCCTACCTGGTCCATAGTATTCGTTCATCTTAGCCAAAGGGGATTTGTTAACGGGCCAAGGTAAGTAAAAATCTAAAATAAAGGAAAATTACCAAAATACCTCTAATTTGTGAAATTACCGAAATACCCTCGACCTGTACAATTACTGAAATACCCTCAACTTGTAAAATTACCGAAATTCCCCTAAGGGAAAGAATGATTAAAATCCCCTTAAGTGTTGAATATAAGACTTATGAATGTTTCATGTATATCTGCTGCATACATATGATATTCTGTTTAGGTTGCATATGGGTTGGGAATTATGGATCGGAGGAAGTATATGAGGATCGCATGGTTGCTTGACAACCGTGGATCCACCGACTACTATTAAGCCCAATATGTGGTTAGCAGCTTGCTGCAATAAAGGTAGTACCACAACTGAGCTACCATTGATATGTATCGGATGGGTGGGTTGACATTTATATCCCCACATTATGTGTACCGAGGGACGGAGTTGGTGTGTAGCGATTGGAATATTGGGGTGGGTTGCACAGCATTGCATGTATGATATTATTGTGATGTTATTGCGATGTGGGCTTTGGCCCAACTGAGGCTAATATGGGCTAAGGCCCAAAGACCACCGTTATTGAATTGGGCTCAGGCCCAAAATGACTAACGATTGCTTTATACTCATTGAGGGTTGTACACACTAAGTTTTCGAAACTCACCCCCTTCTTTTAAATTTTTCAGGTGATCCTTGTAGGCGGTTCGACGGATGGAGGGACTCGGAGGTGGCCAACTAGGAAAAAGTTTAGACTTAGTCTTTTATGTAATTTTTAATATTTTGATTTTAAACTATTATTTTTTATTTGGGGTGTAATAAGGCCTTCCCTCTAGTTATTATTTCAAATTAGGATTATTATTGTTTTTATGCTTTATATTTGTTAGAAGTAGAACATGGTTTTACTAAACCATAACTATTTTTAAATACTACATTTTCGCAACTCAATTTTTTTTAAATGACAAGTTTTCATAGATCTTCTATTTTAAATAAAGCTTCCACAACTGAATAGAGATTTTACAAAGTAATTATTACCATACAAGAAGGAATAAGTTTTTTTTTAAATACACCTCGTTTTGAAAGAAACAAATACAAGCTGGGATTTTACTCAAGGTTTTTATCTTAAAGAAGGGTTTTCAATGAAAACAAGGTTTTCGAAAAACACTTCAATGTGGCACGCCCGATTCGACTATAACGTCTAGGCCGGGTTTGGGTTTTACATTAAATGTGCCTATTTGTTATGGCTTATTAAATGTGAGGTCCTTATGTTATAAATGGACCCTTGGATTAATGCATGGACGAAGTTAGACACGAGTTAGTGGATTATTAATGTTATAATAAAGGGTAAAATTGGTAATTAATAATTATGTTAATATAATTAAAACAAAAGCTAAAATTTAGCTCATTTTATTTCTTCTTAACTGAAAATACAAAAGAAAAAGAAAGAAAAAGACTAAGCTAGGGTTCGACACTCATTTTGCTCAATTAAGGTATGAATTTTGTTTGGTTTTTGATGATTTCTATGTTTTTGAGATCGTTACTTTGGGTACTAGCTAGCTCGTACCCTAATTTTCGAATTTGTTGATGATTTTGAAAGTTTCAATTGATGAATGCTTGAGTTTTTGAATGTTTGATGATGAATAATGAAAGCTGGGTGCTTGATATACATGTTTTGTAAAGTGATTCTGAATAAAAATGCATATTAGGGATTAATTTGTGAAAATGTGAAAATGTGGGGTTACATGTGTGAATAAATGAAAGTTTTGGACTGCTAGGGACCTTAGGAAGATTTGGCTAAGGCATGGTTTTGATGAAAGTTTTGTATATTTGGTGTTTTGTGAATTAAGGACTAAAATGTCAAAATGTGTAACTTTAGGGGCTAAAGTGAAAAAATGCCCAAATATGTGTTTGTGAATGAAATTGAATGAATTGGTGATTAAATGGGTTAATTATTAATACATATAGATCAAGAAAGGAAGAATTCAGATTTAGATCGAGGAAAATCAAAGGTTATAGAGTAATCGATCCAATTCGTCCATTCCGAGTACGAGGTAAGTTTGTACGTGATAAATGAAGTTACAATTATGTTTTTAATGCTTTAATAATGCATAAATTGTATATTTGTGACTACGACTATGTACGATGACAAGTCTACGATGATTGGCACTTAGTGTGCGTTTCGAGATAGCTTCGGCTATAAATAGCAATTATTGTGTGAATTGGAATAGCTTCGGCTATATGAGGCACTAAGTGTGTGATACCGAGATAACTTTGGTTTAAATATGATGGCACTAAGTGTGCGAAATTGTTATAGCTTCGACTAATCACTGATGCACTAAGTGTGCGAGTTCTTGGAGTATTGAAAGATTTTTGAATGAATCAATGCGTTAAACAAAGAGATGATAATGAAATAAATAAATATAGGAAAATACAGGTACGTACGATACTAATGTGGTAATTGATACTATGTGTATGAAACTTGATGAAATGGTATGAACATGATAAATGGTTATGAGTTAGAATTGAATGATGATATGAGAACTACTAAGTGTCCATTAGTTGATGATTTAGATAATATGAAATGTTAAGTATTTTTGGTACGAACTTACTAAGCTATGAAGTTTACTATGTGTTATTTGTCTATGTTTTATAGATCATCGAAGCTAGCTTGGATTCGGGGATCGTTAGGAAACGTCATCACACTATCGATCATCTTGTTGGTACTTTTGAAACTTGTATATATGGTATATGGCATGTATAGGCTGGTGATATTTTAGTATGTTTTGAGTCTTGATATTAGCCATAAGATTTTGCTTGTAAATTTGGTATGAATAACCTTGAATTATGTGTTTGGCAAGTGTTATGTGTGATGTATATTATAATTTATGAATTGGTTTGGTTTGAGATAAAGATATGATGCGCTTTGTGATATGAAATGTGATGATTTTAGCATACTGATTTGGTATAATTTGAATTTGGACTTGATTAGTTAAAAATGGTTGAATTGTATGATATGTGTATGTTTTGACGGGTTTTGGTTGGTTATAAATGTCTTGAAATGGTACCAAATAAGTTGATTGATATGCATGAGAAAAGGATGGAAAAATGGCTTTTCAATTGTCCTATTTTTGTCCACATAAGCAAAGACACGAGCGTGTGTCTCAGCCGTGTGCGACACACGGTCATGTTACATGGCCGTGTGACCCCTGGGGTAGTCCAACAATTTAAAGTTAGTCTCGAGCACGGCTTAAACACACGGGCGTGTCTGGTGGCCTTGTGAGGCACACAACTTTAACACATGGACATGTGTGGCCATTTTGAAGAGTACATGGGCTAGACACACGGAAGTGTGGTTAGCTGTGTGACCCAAGTCAGTTTCGACCACGGCCAAGGCACACAGGCATGTCTTCGGCCATGTGGTATAAGTCAGTATGTATGCCATGTTTTCACACGGCCTGCGCCACGGGCGTGCAAGGTGGTCGTGTGAGGCACATTGCCTATTCATACAGGCATGCAGCTTATGATTTCATGAAATTTTTCTAAGTGTTTGGAAATTTTTATATGTGATCGGTTTAGTCCCGAACCACTCTTAAGCATGTTTTAAGGTCTTGTAGGGCCTCGTAAGGGACATTGGGAATGAATTTTGTTTATGATTGTATAAAAGTATGTGAATGAGATGTATTGTCTGGTAATGCCTTGTAACCCTATTTTGGCGTCGGATACGGGTTAGGGGTGTTACAATGGTAGTGCATTTGGTTGATAGTTTTGGCTGCCTAATTGTATTATGAAATTGTACCAGTTTGGTTGTTTAGGTAAGCATGAATAAGGGTGGAAAATTAGCCTTGAGAATGGCCTATTTTTGTCCATACGGGCAGAGACACCGGCGTGTGTCTCAGCCGAGTGCAACACATTGTCATGTTACACGACTGTGTGTCCCTGGTACTGAAATTAAATTGAAGTCAGTATGCTCCACACGGTCTCACACACGGGTATGTGACTAGCTGTGTGGTACAAGTCAGTATACCCCTTAATTGGCACACGGCCTAGCACATGGGTGTGTGACTTGGCCGTGTTGCATAAGTCAGTATACCCTTCAAATTTCACACGACCTGGCGCGTGTCCTCGGCAATGTAATACAAGTTAGTTTGTATTCCTTATTTCCACACGGCCTGAGACACGACCATTTCTTGAGTCGTGTGAGGCACACGACCTGTGCACATGGGCATGTGACCCCTGTATGGTTGAAATTATTCTATGTTCCCAAAATTTTCATATGTTATCGGTTTAGTTTCGAACCACTTTTAAAGCATGTTTAAGGCCTAGTAGGCCCTTATAAGAGACAATGTGATTGTGTGGAATGATTTATGAGAATGAATGCTTTATGTTTGATAAATGTATACTATATATTGTGAATTGATCAGTAATACCTCATAACCCTACTCCGTCGACGGATATGGGTTTAGAGTGTTACAGTTTAACATTGGTGGAATACCATAACTTTAGTGGTACCGAGAGACAATGTTACATGGGAATTTTTCCAGGTTGAATTTAGAAATAAATATGTTAATCAGAGATTTGTGGATAAGAAAAAGAAAATTTTTTTAAAACTCAAGCAAGGAAATATGACTATGTCCGAGTATGAACAAGAATTTGTTTGGTTGAGCAAATATGCCAGAAAATGGGTTCTAATCGAGGCTGAGATGTGTAAAAGCTTTGAAGAGGGTTTAAATGAAGATATCAAGTTGATGATTTGAATTCTCAAAATAAGCGAATTTACGGTGTTAGCCGATCAAGCCCACAAAGTTGAGGAATTGAGTAAAGAAAAGAAACAAGCTGAAAGAGAGGATCGAGTTTCTGGAAAAGGAACAATGAGTAAGTACAATCAATTGCTTCTAAGAAATTAAAGAGGTATTGTGATCATGTTAGAGGGAAATCTAGAAGAGGGTGGGGCTCTCAACGTTCTAACCCGAGGTATCCATCTCCATCTGTGACCAGCGTGGGTAATGTTGGTAATCCCAAACTAAACCTTAAACAATGTAACAAATTCCATCATGAGGAATATCGATCTAGAAGTGGAGCTTGTTTTCGATGTGGTTCATTTGACCATTTTCTCAGGGATTGTCCTGAATGAGTTGAAAAAGAAATAAAGCCAGCTCGAAAGCCTAGTAATCCTATTTTGAGAGGCAGACTACCCTGTCACCCCAGCAATGTTAGTGGTAGTCGAGGTACTACCAGGGATATAGTAGTTAGATCTAAGGCACGAGCACTTGCAATAACATATGCTATTCATACTAGACAATATGCCTCTACACCAGACATCATTACTGGTACATTTTCTGTACTTGATATTGACATTACTGCTTTGATTGATCCTGGTTTCACACATTTATACATATGTATGAACTTAGTGACTATTAGAAATTTACCTGTTGAATTCACTAAATTTGTGGCTAAAGTTTCAAACCCCTTGGGCTAATGTGTTATGCTGGATAAAGTCTGTAAGTACTTTCCATTGATGGTAAAAGGTTATTGCTTTTTGGCTTACTTAATGTTACTGCTATTTGATGAATTTGATGTGATTTTGGGAATGGATTGGTTAACCCAGTATGATGCAGTGGTGAATTGTAAATAGAAATATATTGTATTGAAATGTGGGAATGGTGAATTACTTCATGTTGAATCTGATAAACTGGATGAATTATCTAATGTGATTTTAGCATTATCAACATAGAAATACGTCTGAAAGGGTTATGATGCTTACCTTGCATATGTGCCGGATACTAAAGTATCTGAGTCAAAGATTCAATCAGTGTCGGTTGTATGTGAATTTACTGATATATTCCTAGAAGAATTACCTGGTTTACCACTGGATAGAGAAGTAGAATTCTCTATAGATCTTGTTCCGGGTACAACACCGATATCCATAACACCTTAAAGAATGGCTCTTACTGAATTGAAAGAGCTGAAAATACAATTGCAAGAGTTGATTGATAGAGGTTTTGATCGACCTAGTTTCTCACCTTGGAGTGCGCCGATTCTATTTGTATAGAAGAAGGATGGATCGTTAAGGTTGTGTATTGATTACAGACAGCTCAACAAAGTTACAATAGAGAATAAGTACCCTTTGCCTCATACCGATGACCTGTTTGACCAGTTAAAATATGCCACTGTATTTTTAAAGATTGATCTCCGTTCTGGCTACTATCGACTATGGGTAAAAGATTCAGATGTGCCAAAGACAACTTTTAGAACCAGGTATGGACACTATGTGACAAATGCACCTGTAGTGTTTATGGATTTGTTGAACAGAATTTTTAGCCCGTATTTGGACAGGTTTGTGGTGGTATTTATAAATGATATTTTGGTTTACTCCTGAGATGAAAATGAACATGTTGAGCATTTGAAAATAGTGTTGTAAACTCTGCAAGAGAAACAATTGTATGCCAAATTTAGTAAATGTGAATTTTGGCTACGGGAAGTTAGTTTTCTTGGGCATATAGTATCTGCTGAAGGTGTCAGAGTAGACCCGAATAAAATTTCAGCTATTGTTAACTAGAAGCCAGCAAAGAATGTATCTGAAGTCCAAAGTTTTTTGGGACTAGCTGGTTATTATTAGAGGTTTGTAAAAATAATTTCAATGATAGCTTCTCTGATGACCCGTTAGTTGCAAAAAGATGTAAATTTTGAGTGGACTAACAAATGCCAGTAGAGTTTTGATAGTTAAAAGCTTTATTGATAGAAGCTCCAATGTTAGCTCAACTAGAATTGAGTAAGGAATTTATAGTTTACAGCGATATGTCATTGCATGGTTTTTGCTGTGTTTTGATGTAAGAAGGTAAAGTAGTAGCCTATGCTTCAAGACAACTAAAGGCACATGAAAAGAACTACCTGGCACATGATCTAGAATTGGTAGCCATAGTGTTTGCATTGAAAATCTAGCGACATTACTTATTTGGTGAAAAATGTCATATATTCACTAATCATAAAAGTCTGAAATATTTGATGTCACAGAAAGATTTGAATTTGAGACAACGCAGATGGTTAGAATTACTGAAAGATTATGACCTTGTCATTGACTATCATCAGGGAAAAGCCAATGTGGTTGTTGATGCTCTGAGCAGAAGACCCCTATTTTCCTTGCAGGCTATAAATACTCAATTGTCACTATCTGATGATGGTTCAATCATAGATGAGTTAAAAGCTAGACCAACGTTTTTGCAACAAAAAAATGATAGTAAGTTGCAAGAAAAATAGATACAAAATGAATCGACTCCTGATTCAGAATTTTAGATCAGGACTGATGGTTGTTTGTTTTTTAGAGGCAGAGTATGTGTACTGAAAGGTTCAGAACTAGTACAAAAGATTTTTAATGAAGATCATAGCGGTAACATGTCTATACATCCTAGTAGTAATAAAATGTATAATGATCTGAAAAAGATGTACTGGTGGCCAGGAGTGAAACAATATATTTCTGAGTCTGTGTCTAAATGTTTGATGTGTCAGCAAGTAAAAGCTAAACATTAGTTGCCCTCTGGACTATTATAGCCAGTTACGATACTAGAAAGGAAATGAGAAAGAATTACTATGGACTTTGTATCGGGGTTACCTCTATCTACAAAGAAGAAAGATGCCATTTGGGTAATTATTGATCGATTGACAAAGTCTGCACACTTTATTCCAATACGTATGGATTTTTCCTTGGATAGATTGGCTGAATTATATGTTTCTAAGATTGTCAGATTGCATGGAGTGGTTGTCTCCACTATTTCAAATAGAGACCTTCGGTTTACATCTCGATTCTGGAGCAAATTGCAAGAAGCTCTGGGTACTCAGTTTCACTTTAGTACTGCATTTCATCCCTAAACAGATGATCAATCTGAACGGGTAATACAGATCTTGAAAGATATGCTTCGATGTTGTATACTTGAGTTTGAAGATAACTAGGAAAGGTATTTGCCTTTGGTTGAATTTGCTTATAATAACAATTATCAATTCAGCATCAAAATGGCACTCTATGACGCTTTGTATGGTCGTAAATATAAAACTCCATTGTATTGGATAGAACTCAGTGAGAAAAAGTTACACAGAGTTGACTTAATTTGTGAAACTAAGGAAAAAAATGAAAGTAATTCGGGAAGTTTGGAAACAACCTCTGATCGTCAAAAGCCTTGTGCTGATCTGAAACGAAAAGAAATAGAATTTCAAGTCAGTGACAAAGTATTCTTGAAAGTATCGCTTTGGAAGAAAGTTCTTCGATTTAGTCACAAAGGAAATCTGAGTCCATGGTTCATTGGACCATATGAAATTATAGAAAGAATTTGACCGGTCGCATATCAGTTAGCTTTACCACCAGAACTTGATCGGATTAATAATGTTTTTCATGTGTCTATGCTATGACGGTACCAATCCGATCCTTCACATGCTATTTCTCCGACAGAGGTAGAGATTTAGCCTAATATGACATATAGTGAAGAATCAATCAAAATCTTAGCTCGGGAAACAAAAGAGTTAAGAAATAAAAAGGTAGCATTAGTAAAAGTTCTTTGGCAATGACACAGTATAGAAGAGGCTACCTGGGAACCGGAGGAAACTATAAGGAAGCAATACTCGAATATTTTCACTGGTAAGATTTTTGAAGATGAAAATCCTTAAGGGGAGAGTTGTAACAACCCATTTTTTAGTGAATTCAGAATAGTGGTTTCGAGACCACAAATTTGACCCAAAAATAAAGTTTATTTTTATTTTATAATATGGTCCGTATTATGATAGACATGTTGTGTGAAAATTTTGATACAAAAATTTTATCGATTAAGTGCTTAATTACGAGAATGACTAAATCGCATAAAATGCAAAAGTTGAATTCTAGTAGCTATAAGGATTAAATAGCTATGGAATTCAAATCTATAGGTCATTATATGGTAATTAGACCATTAAAGAAAAGTATGTAGATTTTTGGTGACTCGCCCATGGAAAAATTAGAAAAGAGTAGAGACTAAATTAGATATTGAAATAATTAACTAATTAAAAAAATAATAAAAGGTATCATCTTATTATTTTTGTCATCTTCAACCCCAAAATTATATGGAAACCCTAGGAGAGAGAGAAAAAACTTTCAAGGATAGCTTAAACTATCTATTTGGGGGATTATTTGAAAAATGTATATGCTGAAAATTAGAAATTTAAGGTAGAAAATGAAAGGTTGTTGATAGATCAACAACTTTTACGAAGTGATTTTTGATGAAAACATGATTTAGGGACTAAAATATAAACTTGTGAAATTGAAGAAAAATGTTGAATTTTTATGAACACATGTGCTGTAAAGTTTTTCATGGGATTTTGGTTAGGCTTGAAATAGGGAGTAAATTGCATAATTTTCATTTTCCAAGCCTAGGAATGAAATTGGAATTTTTGGAAAAGTTAGGGCAAAATGGTAATTTTGCCTAGGACGTAAATTGAGTCCAAATGAGTATGAAATATGAGAAATTGACAATTAAAGCTATTTATATGGATCTGGAAAATTCACATTCAAGGTTAGATCGAGGAAAAGAAACTGTTTTGGATTAGTAGATTACTTACGCGAACAAGTGTCGAGGTAAGTTCGTGTAACTTAATCGAGCTTGTAATTATGCTAAATTAAATGTTGTGTTTGTATGGAATGTGACTTATATTCATGTATATTATTTGAATACTATAATGAAAAATTTAATATATGCTTGAATTGTGAAAAAGGGTTAAGTCCCAATTAAACATTGAATTCCGATGAGTATATGTGTTTTCCCGAAATGGATGAGGTCCTGCATTTGTTGCTGATGGGTTTAGCTCGAACAAGTAATACTATTGACCTCATTATAGAAAGCATTTAGGCTGAACGGGTAATCCTGATATAATACCTCTCGAGTATATGTTATGATTAAGGTTTAGCTTGGACTGGTAATCCTAATTGAGTTCTTCTGAGCATACATTATATAAAGTATTTAGCCTGGATTGGTAATCCTGTTATACAATATGTGGCTCGAGAGTGTGTTCCTTGGTTAAGTGCCCTAATGGGTACCCTTGAATGAGAATTGACAGATTATTGAATCGTACACCTCGAGTGTACTACTTGAGCATCCATCAGAATTTCAATGATTCAACGGACACAAAACCTCTTGGCATGATAAGAGAATTATGGAATGAAATGAATGATGACTTGAAGGAAAATAGTATGAAGAGCTTATCTATGTTTACTTGATTGATATGAAGATTTTGGTGACTAACATGTTTGATTGAATGCATGTGTTTAGGCAATTTTGCTAATGGATGGAAAACATGATATTGTATGCTTTGATTTAATAAATGGGATTGGTAAGTTTAGTTTTCATTATACGAACTTACTAAGCATGTAACGCTTACTTCGTTTTATTTTCCCTTATTTTATAATGCTCGGAAGCTTGCGAAGGTTAGAGATCAGTGGAGCATTGTCACACTATCAACTAGCTTATTTTGGGTATACTTAGTAAAATCATTTTGGTATAATGGCATGTATAGGACAACTTGACCATTAGTGGCTTGATAATGATTTTTGTAACCTAGCCTTTGGAATGACTAGTAATTGTTGTTTTGATATACTTATGTCATGCTATAGTAGCTAAATATATGTTAAGTAGCTGATCATATTATGTCTAATAAATGGATTGAACCAAGGTAAGATTATAAACATATATGCATGTAATGATATGCCTTATTGAATGGTAACTTTTCTTAATTTGAATGCTTGAATTGGTTGATATTTGGATGTGTGTTTTAGTGCAGGAAAATTGTATATTTGGGTGACAAATGGGGCAAGGAAATGGCTTTATTTTTTCCACACGGGTGTGTGTCTAGACTGTGTGTGACATACGGCCTGGTAATATGGGCATGTAGTTAGGCCGTGTGTCCCTTGCACCTTAATTTTGAGAAATAGAATGCTTAGAATTGAGCACACGGGCAGAGACACGGGCATGTGTCTCAGCCGTGTGTACTACACGGTGTAGAACACAGGCGTTTGTCTTGGCCGTGTGAAACCTGTACCTAATTTCGAATTAAATTAACTAACCACACAAACAGGTGTGTGGCATGGCCGTGTGCTCAAGTTAGAGAGTTACACGAGGTCGAACACAGACTTTAGCACGGGCGTGTGGGCCCTGCACCTTGGAAAATTTCTGAAATGTCGCAAAAAATTATTAAAGCTCCTGATTAAGTCTCAACTCGATTTTAATGCTCCTATTAGGCCTCGAGGGTCCAATTAAGGGACTTTTGAATGATCTCAGTTAATGAATAGTAATTTACATAAATTATTTGTAAAATATTCTGAAAGTTTTGATAATGCTCAGAAACCCTATTTCGACAACAAATATGAGTTAGGGGTGTTACAAGAATAGTTTCATTTTACTATACTCTCTGGAATTACCTCTTTCATTCCATATTTTGAACGTAACACATCCATAAAGCTTCTTCGTTGGAGATGATATTAACTCCTGGTTTTAACAAGAAAGATCTATTATGGTCTTGTAAATGCCTTAGGCTTAGTCCACCGCATAAATGAGGTTGACATATTGTCCCCCAATCAACTAGTGCTAACTTCCTACCTCCCGTGTTGGACCCCCAAATGAACTGTCTTGCTAGGTGTTGAATTTCATCGCACACCCATTTTGGAATTCTCATGGATTGCATGAAATAATTAGGAATAATTAAGAGGACCATTTGTGCAAGGGTAAAGTGTCCTACCATGGATAATTGTTTTCCATCCCAGTTGCATAATTTTTCCTGGACTTTTTCAACCAAAAATTGTACTTAGATTTAGATATTCTTTTTTGGAGTAATAGGATGCCTAAATATTTCCCTAATTCTTGTATTTTTTGGTACCCCAGGATCTTGCTTAGTCTATCACTTAGTTGTTCCGCTACTCCTTTTGAAAAGAACATGTTAGTTTTCCTTATGTTGACATAGTCCCCTGAAAAGCTACAGAACTGGTCAATAATGTTTTTTAGCAACATGCCATGTTTAATATCCACGCTTGAAAAAATCACCAAATCATCTACGAAAAATAAATGTGACAAGGCTGGTCTGGTTTTGGATAATTTAATGGGGAGCTAGTCTCTCGAAGAAATGGATGATTGAAAACTAAAACTATGCCCTAGCCATTCCATGCTTAATACTAACAAATAAAGTGATAAAGGGTAACCTTGTCGGATAATGGTTTGGGACCACAAATCCGTGTCAAAAAGAAAATTTATTTTAATAATATTGTATGGTCTGCATTATGATAGGAAAGACATATGAAAATTTTTATAAGAAAATTGTATCGATTTCATGTTTAATTGTGTAAAGGACCAAATTGCATAAGATGCAAAAGTTGAACTCTAGTAACTATAAGTATCAAATAGCTATAGAATTCAAAATTTGATGTCCTTATATGGTAATTAGACCAATAAAGAAAAGTTAGTAGGTTTTTTTGGTGAATCATCTTTGTTTTCCTGATAATCATATAAAATTTTAGGACTAACTTGTTTGGTGAAAGCATGTGTTTAGGCAATTGGCCACATAGTTTTGGATGCATGTTTGTATGCTTACTTTAAATGAATATAATTGGTAAGCTAATTTTATGTTATACAAACTTACTAAGCATTTGAAATGCTCACTCGGTTTTCTTTTCATTGTTTTAAGTGCTCGAAAGCTCGTAAAGGTTGGAATCGGTCGGAGCATCATCACACTATGCTTCAACTTGTTTTGGTATAATAGAAAACTTATTTTGGTATAATGGCATATATAGGATAACTTGGCCAATGTTGGCATATAAATGGTTGTTTGTAATCTAGCCATTGGAATGGCTAGTGATGATATTTTTGGTGAATATATATATATATATGAGGTTATAGTGTTGTTATTACATGATTAACATATATGTACTTGGTATGATTTGTTTGAATTATGGAAAGCATATATGTCTTACAAAAGGTAAGTTTGAATACATCTGATGATATATCTTATATAATGTTAATATTGACTTGATTTTAATATCTTGAATTGGTTTGTATATGTATGTAAGTATTGATGTAGTTTTAAGACAATTTGGGTGAGAAAATTGACAATGAAAATGGCTTATTTTCATCCACATGGGTAGACAAATGGGCATGTGTCTCAACCATGTGTGACATACGACCATAGGCACGGGCGTGTGGTTTGGTCGTGTGTCCCCTGCATCTTAAAAATTAAGAAACAGAATTCCTAAAATTTATCACACTGGCAGAGACACAGACGTGTATCTCAGCTGTGTGAAACACATGACCCAACACACGAGCATGTGTCTTGGACTTATGAATCCTGCACCTATTTTGGAAAATTAAATTGTCCATACAGGCGTGTGGCTAGTCATGTGACACAAGTGAGTAGCTACCTTAATTTGAACAAGGGCCGATGTGACAGCCCAAAGTTGACCCTAGTCGGGAAGTGTTTCGGGACCGCTAAACCGAGTCACCGAAACGTTTGAATGTGATACTTATTGTCTAGAATATGTAATTATGAATGTGTGAAAATTTCAAGCTTCAATTTGGTTGATTTCATGTGAATTTAGTCAATAGGACTTATGTGAGAAAATTCTAAAATGTGATAGGTCAATGTGTGAGGACCTATTAGTGCATGTGGACAAAGGGGGGACTTGCATGTCAAATTCCCCCCCTAATGAGTAGTGGCCGGCCATGACAAGGAAGGATGGGCAAAACATGTCATGAAACATGTTTTGTTAGTGGAAGAATAAAATAAGGAGTATGGGTAATAAAGAAATGGAAAACAAAAGAAAAAAAAATGTGTGTGTGGTGTTTGTTCCCCCCATTGCCGTGAGCTCAAGAGAAGAAAGGAGAAAAGTTTGTGTTCATCCTTTCTCACCTCCATTTTAGCCTAAATTAGAAAGAAAAACAAAGAAAAAATTTCTCATCCTTTGGTTCATCCTTGGCCAAAAATTTTAAGGAGGAAAGAAGAAGAAAGGTGAAGAGATTCGGCCATGCATGTAGCTAGGCCAAGGTATGTTTAATGATGTTCCATGAGATGCATGCATGTTTTAGTTGTTAGCTTGAGTTCTACCTAGCCCATGGTCTAAATCTTGCTATGTGATGGAAATGGCACTTGACCATGGATGCATCATTCTTGGTTGGTGTTTGATGTTGTGGTGATGAGGCATGAGGATAAGTTAAGATTCGGCCTAGGTGGAGGTTGTGTTAATGCCATTGCATGCAAAATATGAAGCTTGTTAATGATGCATGTGATGATGGCTTGATGATTCTTGAACCTCCTTTTTAGCATTTTTGTGTGAGCACATATGTGCATTGGTTGCTAAATGGAGAAAAATCGGCTAGCAAGATGTGTGCTAAGGCCGAATGTAACTTTGCATGTTAATAAGCAATGCATGTGTTAAATTGATGAAAAGGGGGAGGATGCTTTACTAGTGTGTATATGTGTGTATTAAGTGTTGAAATCGACCCCAAAAATAGACATGCATATTCGGCCAAGGGGAAAGAAATTAGCTAATATGTTGTGTTGATGCATGATTTTTGCATGTATGAGACTTTAATGTCTAATGTATAAATATGGGCTAAGTGCCTTGTGTTCATCTTTTTGATGCCTAAATGATGAAATCAATTTAATTGTTTGATTAAGCTCAAGAGCAAAGGGGAAATAAATCCGATAAAGGGAAGGAAAAAGTGGTTGAATAGCTAGCGGAATCGTTCGACAACACCCGAGGTAAGTTCTTGAGTAAGAGATCTTAAATTTCGATGTGATTAAATCATGCTCTATGTGTGGCTATTGAGCCGAATGTGCAAGGACAATATGTGCCTTGTGTTTGAGTTTCGTAAACGAAAATGAAATATGAATGTGCTATGAATTATTGTTAGATGTGCATGATTAATTGAATGCTGTCCGGGCTAAGTCCCGAAGGCTTTGTGCTAAGTGAATATATCCGGATTAAGATCCGAAGGCCTTTGTGCGAGATACTAAATCCGGGTTAAGTCCCGAAGGCATTCGTGCGAGTTATTAAATCCGGGTTAAGTCCCGAAGGCATTCGTGCGAGTTATTAAATCCGGGTTAAGTCCCGAAGGCATTCGTGCGAGTTGTTAAATCCGGGTTAAGTCCCGAAGGCATTCGTGCGAGTTGTTAAATCCGGGTTATGTCCCGAAGGCATTGTGTGAGTTACTAAAACCGGGCTATGTCCCGAAGGCATTTGAACGAGGAGCTATATCCGGTTAAATCCCGAAGGTACGTGATTTGGTAATGAATGAGCTTGCTGTAAAATTCCAGCGAATACTCGAAAAACATCCCAATATGGGGATATGTTACGTATGTGTTGAATTTAATCGAGCCCTTACAATAAATGTTCGCTCAGTTGATAAACGAGCTACCGGCCTTCGGCCAAGTTAGTTTATTGTGTATGTACATAAGGGTTATTAATGTTGTGAAGCAAGTTTGATATCGGTAAATTGCGTATTATGAAATATTCCGTTTAGCTAAATGTGTGCTATTCTTTGTGCATGCTGGAATTCCTTGCTCAAACTTACTAAGCATAAATTGCTTACTCGTTACATTGCTCCTCTGTTTTATAGATTTTTGGTTCTCCAGCTATCGGACTCGGGATCTTGAGGTCGAAGTCGCCCACACTATCAAAGGCTCTTTTGGGTACTATTTTGGTTGAATTTTGATATGGCATGTATAGGACTACCCATTGTTGTCTTTCGAGTACTTTATGAAATGTATAAGTGTACAGCCATGCGAAAATGGCTTGTAGAAGTGGAGTATGGCATTAGACCATTCGTATTTATGAATGTATAGATGGTTTCATGATGTAACTATGTTGGAATGGAAGTGTTGAGCAAATGATCAGCCACTAGAATGGCTAAGTATGATCATATGTGGGCTTATGTATGACAAGGCCCTAGTTGGTCCATGAAACCCCAAATTAGGTAAGGTTCACTTTGAAAACAGAAGCTGATAGCAGCAGTGGTGTGGATTGGAAAAATCACAAGAATTCGTAGGAGTGGAATTAAATAGTGAATAAATTATGTAATCGAACCTTGATGAATCTACTTTCATATGGAAGTAACGAAACAATTATAGGAACAGTACAGAAAGAGATATTCGGGTTCTTGTGTAACAGGGCCAGAACAGTTTCTGGATTCACTGTTCCGCCTTTGGAAATTCACTATAAATTGACCAGAGATAATTAGGGGTCATACCATATATGTATGGATTCCTCTCTGAGTCTAGTTTCAGGGAAAAATCACAAAACTGATTTTTGAGTTGTGAAACTCAAGATATGATTTTTGAAGCGACTAGTACTCAGACTGGGCAGTGTCTGGAAAAATTTTTCAAAGTTTGTTAACATCTCGTGTCCGACTCCGGTGTCGGTCTCGGGTTCGGGGTGTTACATTTTATTGGTATCAGAGCCAGGTTTAGTCGATTCTAGGACTACCGTAATGTGTTGGGTCTAGCTATACATGCCATTTTATGTGATTACTTGATAGTGTGGTGATTTCCGACAATTGTAAATGTGTTTATAGTAATGGATCCCGATCGTGACCGAGAGGTAGCTGATGATCTTGAGAGTGTAGCGCCTGCTCCCGCACAAGGGACAGTGCCGGCAGACTCTCAACCTAATGCTAGTAATCCGAATGATGAAGCTAGACAAGCATTCTATAGCGTGATGAATGATTGGTTTAACCAATACATTCGAACTAATATGGCTGTTCCACAACCTCCATTCCCGACAAATACTACCCCCGCACCTACAATACCACCGGTAACGGACCAAATAAGGTCAAATAAGCCCCCAGTTGACAGAATCCGAAAACATGGGGCTACTGAATTTAAGGCTATGGATAGCGATGATGCCGAGCAAGCTGAATTTTGGCTGGACAACACTATCCGGGTACTCGATGAGCTATCTTGTACACCCGATGAATGCCTAAAGTGTGCTATCTCCTTGCTACGTGATTCTGCCTACTATTGGTGGAGTACTCTGACTTCTATTGTGCCCGAGAGCAAGTAACTTGGGAGTTTTTCCAAACTGAGTTTCGGAAAAAGTATATCAGTCAGAGATTTGTTGATCAAAAACGGAAGGAATTTCTTGAGCTTAAGCAAGGCTCCATGTCGGTTACTGATTACGAGCGAAAATTTGTTAGACTTAGCAAATACGCTCGAGAATGTGTTTCGTCCGAAGCTATTATGTGTAAACGCTTCGAGGATAGGCTGAATGAAGATATAAAAATGTTCGTTGGCGTTCTTGAAATACGAGAGTT